>NC_037675.1:2552689-2703786 GCF_003255815.1 Theropithecus gelada
CCCCTCTAAAAAAAAAAAAAAAAAAAAAAAAAAAATTAGCTGAGTGTGGTGGTGCACACCTGTAATCCCAGATACTTGGGAGACTGGGGCAAGAGAATCACTTGAACCCAAGAGGTAGAGGTTGAAGTGAGCCAAGATTGCGCCACTGCACTCTAACCTGGGCGACAAAGCAAGACTTTGTCTCAAGCAAATAAACAAACAAAAAAAAGATAGTAGTGATGGTTACATAACCTTGTAAACATACACTTTAAAACCCCAAATGAATTGTACATTTTAAAATGGTGAATTTGGCCAGGCGCAGTGGCTCTCCAAGGTTGGTGGATCATGTGATGTCAGGAGTTTGAGATCAGCCTGGCCAACACGGTGAAACCCTGTCTACTAAAAATACAAAAATTAACCGGTGGTGGTGCATGCCTGTAGTCCCAGCTACTTGGGAGGCTGAGGCAAGAGAATCGCTTGAATCTGGGAGGTGGATGTTGCAGTGAGCCAAGATTGCACCACTGCACTCTAGCCTGGGCTACAGAGTGAGACTCTGTCTCAAATAAATAAATAAATAAATAAAATGATGAATTTTATGGTATGTAAACTGTATTTCAATACCAATAGCAAAAGATTTGAACAGATACTTCACCAAAGAGATTACACAGATGGCAGATAAGCACATAAAAATATGCTTAACATTTATTAGGGAAATGCAAATTAAAACCATGGTGACAAGAGGAACCCAAAGAGACATGATGACTAAATGTAATATGGTGCTGGGATGGAATCCTGGAACAAGAAAAGGACTATAGCCAAAAACTTAGGGGAAGGTGAATAATGTATGGAACTTAGTTAATAGTAATGTATTTTCATTGGTTCACTAATTGTGACATGTGGACCATACTAGTATAAGATGTTGAAAAAAGTTAGTTTGGGGGAATGGTAGAACTATTCTGTATCTTGTGATGCATCTATACATATGTTAAAATTCATAGAAATGTACAACAATTCAGTAACTGACATTTACTGAATGTCAATTTAAAAAAAATAAAATTTAAAAAAAGACATGGAGGAACTAGAGAGCATTCAAGAGCCCGTAGAACCTGGAGATTTGACCCCAGAAAAAACAGAAGTGCACTTAATGAGATCCATGTTTCCGAAGTCGTCGCCGCCGTCATCATTGTCGTCGTCTTCTTCTTCTTCTTTCTTCTTTCTTCTTCTTTTTTTTTATTTACTGAGACGGAGTCTCGCTCTGTCGCCCAGGCTGGAGTACAGTGGCACGATCTCGGCTTACTACAAGCTCCGCCTCCTGGGTTCAAGCGATTCTCCTACCTCAGCCTCCTGAGTAGCTGGGACTACAGGCGCATGCAACCATGCCTGGCTAATTTTTTGTATTTTTAGTAGAGACAGGGTTTTGCCGTGTTAGCCTGGATGGTCTGGATCTCCTGACCTCATGATCCACCTGGCTTGGCCTTCCAAAGATGTTGGCACCCCGCCAACATCCCTCTCTTAACAAGTGACAGAGAAACCATACAAAAAAATCAGTGAAGTCATAGTTGATCTGAACATTATCAACCACCGTGACCTAATTGATATTTATAGAAAACTATACCCTAATTTGCAAAATCAACATTTTCAAGTACAAATGGTATGTTCACGAGAGTAGACCATATGTTACTCCATGAAGTAAGCCTCAATAAAATTAAAGGGATTGAAATCATTCACTGTTCTCTGACCACAATCTGGGGATGTGGCAGGCATCTGAGCACACTGGAGGTCAGCGGAAGAAGAGCCAGTTCAGAGAGGAGGCACAAGCAGGTCTGGGTAGGACTGAACACCAGGAGGACTTAAGGTGGGGTGGTGGGGGCACCAATTACCCACCTGGACCCCAGCCTCAGAGATGCTAGGAGGAAGGAGTGCTGCTGTCAGACTGGCCTGGGCAGTGATGACGAACAGGGCCCCAGGGCTTCCCTCTTGGTCCCTTCATCTGCCTGAAGGATGGACAGCTTGTCCTTCCTTCTCTATCACAGTCTAGTCACAGAAGAAGAACATCTAGCAAGGTGTGAGCGTGGCCACTGCAAGGTGAGCTAATTGGGCTGGAGGCTCAGATTCAAGTGGGATTGCTCTGTGCCAAGAGGAAAGGGATAACCAAAGGCTCTGTACGGGAAGGAAGAAGGGCTGAAGAAAGGTATGCTAGGGAACTGCCTACTCCGATGCTTGTTCCTGCTGAAGGTGGCCGGCTAGGACTAGTGATCCCAAAGCCCTGCCTTCCACAGAGGCACACTTTGTCCAAGTTTAAACTGAAGGGCGAGGAGAGAAGCTGACAATGTAGGATTGTCACTAAATTGAGTTGACCCCACTGGTTGGGGTCCTGCAGGGGCCCGGTTCTGGGGAAAGGCAGAGCCCTGGGCTTCAGAAAGACTGCTTGTCACCCCCACACCCAGCTGCAGGACCACCCTCATTACTTTGCTCTGTTGAAAGCCTCAGTCAGGGTGAGGGGAGGAAGAGCTCAGGCCCCCAGCAAGGAGTCCCCATGAGGTGGGTGGCATGATCAGGCCAGGTGCTCCAGGGGTGGGAGTCTCTGTTCCCTGGGCTCTTACAGCTCCTGGGCCTTGCCCCCTTTTCTTTCTTACAAAGAAGATGGTGGCTTGACTCAGCGAAAACTAAAGAGAAAGGTAGCTGTTTCTCCAGGTCAGGGAGGATATGGGGGTCAGCACTTCCTGGCAGTTGGGTCTGGGGAAGGGGGATCTCACACGCCAGCAGCATGAGAAAGATGATACTGTACAGTGGTGAAGGACACAGGCACTGGAGCCAGACCACTTGGCCTGAATACTGGTTGTGCCACTTACTAACTTGTAACCTCTCCAAACTTCAGTTTCCCCATCTGTAAAATGGGAAGTATAACATCATCTACTTCAAGTCATTATTGTTAGGGCTAAATGATGCTTTAGCACAGCTTTTGGCAACAAATCATTATGGATGGAGCACCATGTGGGGACCTATATCCCCTATCTGAAGGGGCATGTCCTCATCAGATCTTGACTCAAAGTCTAGTGCCCAGCTGATGGTGGCCGAAGTGCCTCCTCACCCCCACCAGCACTGGGAAACTTTCAGAGGGAGAGTCAGGGTGGGGCCCTGCTCCCCAGGGCCTTTCCATCTGGGCGATTCCCTGAAAGCTCTGGGACAGGAGTCGCAGGGAGGCCACCAGCCTCTGAGGGCCCATTGTTCTTCTCCTCTGAGCTGGGAAAGATGTATTGTCCCCACCCTTCCTCTCCACACCCACATCTGCATGCTTAGGGCAGACTTTAGATGAACAAACCTTGCCGGCTAGCCTTGCCCAGCTCACAGAGAGCTCTTACTGCCTCAAAATGGCCCTGTTATGTCCAGCCCCTCAAGCTTATTGTCCCTAGTTCACAAGAAGTTGAGGCCCAGAGAGAGGAAGGGGCTGGTTTGATGTCCCATATAGATAGGAGGCACAGCCAGGGATGGGTATCCCAGTCCCGTGTTCAGCATTTTAGTGCAGACTCACTTGCACATCAAATGCACAACCATGCACTGACAGACAAACAGCTCCACAGGTGGAGTGCACAACCAGAAGGGGAAAGGAGAGAGGCTGGACAGCCTCTGTCCTCACCTCCTCAGTGGCCCCGTGGTGACGGCTGGGTTTTTTTTTTTTCCTTAGATAAGCTTCATATCTCAGGTAACTGGAGAAGCCTTCAGCTCTTCTTGTTTTCTCCACAGGTGGGGTGCCCACTGCCTCAACAGGGGCCAGAACAGTGTACCCTCCTCCATAGCTGTTAACATCTGCTTGGCTCAGCAGGAGTGAGGGTAGAAGGGAGTAGGGTTCAAGGTTCCCTCACTACCTGGTAGATGGTAGGAGAGCATGACCAAAAGCCAAAGAACCGTTTACATGACTGGGTTCTCCCTGTGGCCTTCTGAAATTACGGGAGATGGAAAGGGGGAGACCGGATCCTAGGGGAACCCAATATTCAGGTTTTCCTGGGTTCCTGGGATGCAAGGTTTCAATTTTAACACATGGGAAGTTGCAGGCAGACTGGGATGAGTTGGCCACCTGAGTCTTCCACAGCTCCCAGTCTGAGAAAATGAGACTCAACCAGTAATAAGCAGAAGATTTGGCTGGGTGAGGGGGCTCATGCCTGTAATCCCAGCACTTTGGGAGGCCAAGGCAGGCAGATCACAAGGTCAGGAGTTTGAGACCAGCCTGGCCAAGATGGTGAAACCCCATCTCTACTAAAGATAGCTGGGCATGGTTGTGGGTGCCTGTAGTCCCAGCTACTCAGGAGGCTGAGGCAGGAGAATCACTTGAACCCGGGAGGCGTAGGTTGCAGTGAGCCGAGATCATGCCACTGCACCCCAGCCTGAAGACAGAGCAATACTCCATCCAAAAAAAAAGAAAAAGAAAAAGAAAAAAAAAGCAGAAGATACTATGGAATGGGCCAGGAGAAAAAGGAAGGATCAGGGATGGGAGACACACAGTGAGCCACACAGTAGCTGGCATTCTGCATGGTGGGCCTGGGCAGCCTGGCTCTTCAATTGCATATGGGTCTTTCCCACCCCAGTGAAATCTGTTGGAGCCAATTCTGCTCCCTTCCAAGAAAGATGCCCAGACACCTGGCGGTAGTGTGTCACTTCCTGCTCCCAGCTCCTCTAACACCCCTGGAGAGTTCCATGCCCACAGGTCTTAACTTGACCCACTTTCCCAGGCTCTGAGATGAAACCTCAGGCACAGTGCAGGCAATGGGGCCATCCTCCCAAGTCCCAAAAGCCTTCTGTTTCCAGTAGAGATGGGAGAAGCCTGAACTAAGCAGGTTTCTCACTTCCTTATGGAAGAAGAAGAACTAAGAGAGGTGACTGATTTTAGTACAAAGGGCACAGGGCATAGAGTCATGCAGGAATACATTAGCTGCGTGCACTCGTGATGTATAGCCTCTGTAAACCTGTTTCCTTATCCTGAAAATGGGGACGTTGTTCCTATGTTGTGATTGTATTATGGATCAAATGAGCAGCTGCTCAACAGAGGTTGCTGGAGAGGTCCTTCTCCACACAGACTTGGGAGGAGATGCTTGTCCTAGGTCCACATCTCATCCAGGTTTCCCGATTTTTTCAGGTTTTCTGCTCAACCCAGGTACCAGTTGACACCCACCCAGTCCTTGGTGTTGCCTTCAGGAGCAGTGGCAAGATGGGAGCTGGTTGGGGAAGGGGATCCTAGAGCAGTGGAGAGGAGGAGAGAATGGAATGGCTGGACTTTGAGATGTGAAGACAGTTGGATGGGGAGGAGGTACCTTTTGCTGGAACTGAAGGGTTCTCAGTAGGGGCTAGAGGCAGGATGTATCTGTGATATCTGGACCTCTGGAGTCCCTTAAGCACAAGGAGACAAGTGTGTGGCAGTGAAGACATTCTGCCTTGGGCCCAAGCCCAAGACAGGTATCCCTGAGCCCTGGGCAGACCATCTGACCTATGGTCAGTGGAAGGACCCACCTCCTCCGTATTCCGGGCCCGTGTAAACGACAGGATACATGCAGGCCTTGACTGGGGCAGTCAGCACCATTAAGTTCTTCCTCTCTGAGGCTTTCCTGAGTTAACACTTCGAGGCTGTGAAGTTGGAGGGCAGGGAGCCTGAGCCAGGAGACCTCTTCCTGTTCAGGCTGATGTACCCCACTGGACGCTGGCGCGGGGCCCAGGTGGGCAGTACTGCGGCCATGGAGAGATCATCCACTTTGAGGGTGAGTGCCTTCAGCAGAAACACAGGCCCAGGTCTGCAGAGAGGCTGCCCAGCCAAGCCACGCCCCACCAGTGAGCTGGCTACTGGGGATAAAGACCGAAGTTCCAGGCAGGGGGTACGTGTCTCTGAAAATAGGGTTTGGGCACTCAGGGTCCCTGGGGTCTCGGGAAATGGGGGTGCGGGATCACAGGGCATAGGACCTAAGCCTGGCTCTGATCCGCACCCCTCTGGCGATCCCCGCAGGCAAGAACTCAGGAGGCTGTGGGCCGTTTCTGGTCTCCTGGTAAGGCAACGTATCCAAACAGGTGCAGCGCCCGCTGCTGTGCGTGCTGCTGCTGTGCGTGCTGCTGCGTAGAAGCAGCGGAGTTGACGGAGCGGTGCTGGAGCGCAGAGTGCGCAAAGCCATGGACGCGAACCCACCACCCTATCACGCCACATGCAGCAACTGTGTGCACTTTGCACTGCATCTGCTCGCCCCAGGTCCCAGCCTGGACCCCCGGCAAAGAGAGGGGAGCTCCAGCAGCTCGGTGAGCATGGCCCAGCTACCTACACAGGACTCATCCCACCTTCTGAGCAGACTAGCCAAAGAGGCTTACAAACGCGCAACTGCAAAATTCAGGCCCTTCCGTCCCCACTCCCTACCCACATCAGTTTTCTCCAAACTCAAGATCCACTTTTCTCTGGCAGGCACAAAGCCACCAGAACCAAGCAGACCCACCCACTTGTCTAGGTTATCCCAATAGAACCTTCCCATTACTCCAACAGAATCTTACCCCAATAGAATGACCTCCAATAGAACTTTTCTACTGAGTCAAGCTCCACGTTTTTGGGCCCCACTCCTTCCCAGGCAGGCCCGCCAATTCTGCCCATGGATACTTCGGGATGCTAGTCTACAGACCAGGATTCAGGCCTTAGGAACTCCTCCAGTCCCCATGCCTAGCTAAGAGACTCCAGCCACCTAAACTGATGCCCCAAATTCGGGCCCAACTGAATCCTCCCTCTTCCCCCAGCCCATCTGATCCAAGCCCTCCTTCCTTGGGCCTAGGGGTACCTCGGTCTAGGGAGGTACTCACTGGAGGTCTCACATGACTCAGGAGTCCTGGTGGTCACACCAGACCCTCTCTCTTCCTTTTCAAGTGTCAGTGGATGTGGACGTGTCCCCGGATTAAGCATGACCTTGGGCCCTCCTGGGTGGACGTGGAGGCTTCAGAAAGATTCATTAAACTACTTTCCGAAGCTTAATTAGATGTTCACCGTCCTCTGTATCCTGTTCCCCATCTCTCTAAGCCCGCAAGGGCTCCTCGGAGCTCCCTGACCTTAATTCCTTAAATTCCGCCACCTCCAGGAAGCCGAAGAGCTTCCTGCTGCCAAGCCAGATTTTGTAGGAAAGGTGAGGCGGGAAAGAGAGCGTCCTTAGGTATCTGAAGCCGGTCCTCGGGTGCGGTGATCCCTTCCCGCTCTAGAACTCCCAGCCTGCGGGCACAGCCTTCTCTCCAGATCTCCGCTTTCCCCCCACGGCGTGGGGGAGCATCCGCTCGCGCGTCTGGGGAGAACGGAGCCCCAGAAGCCCGTTCCGCCGAGGCCAGGTGGTCGGGGGTGGGGGCAGGTGTTCCGCATCCCCTGGAAGACGGTCCCAGCGTCCGTCCAGCTGCCTCGCCCACTTTCAGACCTGGAGATGAGCCAAGTCGCTTTAAAGGGCAGAAGACGCCCTGAAGCGAGGGCATTTCCGAGGGATGGGCGGGGCCAGGCCCTGCTGCACCGCCCCTGTCGCCTCCTCGCGGACTCGCCCTCCGCTCGGCTGGCGCTGGTGCCTTTAAGACCTCAGCGCGCGGCCCTGATTGAGAAATCCGCGCGCAGCCTCCGCCGCCGCACACTGTGGTCTCTGCTGAACCCCTGCCGCGCCGCCGGCCTCGCCAGCCCGGCCCGTACCGGCCTGCGTTCCGTTCCTCGGCTTCAACCGGCCTCCGGCCCCGCAACCTCCTCCTCGGCGAAGTCTTCTCCCTGGCCGCCCCATGTCTGCCGCCCCCGCCTACAGCGAAGACAAGGGCGGCTCCGCTGGCCCCGGGGAGCCCGAGTACGGCCACGACCCCGCGAGCGGCGGCATCTTCTCCTCCGACTACAAGCGGTGAGGGAGCCCGCGAGGAGGCTCGCGGGAGGGCTGGGGCCGGGGCCAGGGCCGGGGCCGGGGCCGGGGCCGGTGCGAGGCGCGCGGGCACCATGGACAGCGCCCGGACCCAGCGCCGCCCCGGCCGCGCCGACCGGAAGCCCGCCGAGCCCCCTCTTGCGGCCTGGAGCCCCGGCCCAGCGCGGGTATCGCTGGCACCCCGGCCCCTAGGACGCGGCGCGGGGTGGATAGGGGCTGGCGGGGGATGGGCCAGCTCGGTTTGGGGAGGAGAAACCCACCGGTTCCAGGTGTTTCTCTGGTTTGCAGCGTTGCGTTACGGGTTCCCTTCCTTTTTCGTGCTAGGCGGGTTGGCTTCCCAAAAATGTGGGGGAGGAGTCTGAGTCAGCGAACTTGAGTTTGAGCCTGGGGCCTCTCCAGGAAGGCAGGCCCTAGATGTGCTTGCACAGCCTCCCAGCCTGGCCCCTGCTGCAAATTCATTTCCCCTCCCGCTGGTCCCCATCTCCATCCGACCGTCACATTCCTGCTCCCGGCATTGCCCCTATAGTTCAACTCCACCTTCACACCCTCCCCCACCTTTGATTCTTTCGTTTGTTTCTTCATTTGTTTATTCATAAATTCTGCTACAAGCATTTATGAAAAGCCAGCTGTGTCGAGTCCTGAACCAGTCACGGAATACAACTGTGAACATGAGACCCTTCTTGTCCTCAGGTTGCTCTAGAGGGGAGCACAGATAAAAAAGCAGTCAGGGACAGTTGAGTGTAATGGGGGCTGTGGAAGCAGGGAGAGGACCTGGTCTCTGGTGCCAGAGAGAAGGGAGACAGGAGCCTGAGGTATGTTCCAGGCAGAGGAAAGGGCTTTCAGGAAGGTTGAGAGCCATCTGTGTGAGCCACTGGACTGACCAGAAAAGAGGGTGGGGAGGACTCCTGAAGGGTTTTAAGCAGGCGACATAATCAGATTTATATTTTAGAAGGAACTCAGGCTGCTGCATTGTGGAGAAGAGATTGGAGGTGGGTCAGATTGAGCAAGAGACAAGCGAGGTGGGTCTTGAAGTTCACAGGCCGGGCATGATGGTGACCTAGACCAGGGGAGAGGCAGAAAATTTGAGGCTGTGGAAGAGGAGGAAGCCTCAGACCTGATGATTAATTGGATATTGGGTGGGGGTTTGAGGGACAGGGGGAGAAGATGAGGATTTTCATGCACATCTGTGTGAAGAGACCACCAAACAGGTTTTGTGTGAGCAATAAAACTTTTTAATCACCTGGGTGCAGGCAGGCTGAGTCTGAAAAAAGAGTCAGCAAAGGGAGATAGGGGTGGGGCCGTTTTATAGGATTTGGGTAGTCAAATTATAGTCAAAGGGGGTTGTTCTCTGGCGGGCAGGGGCAGGAGACACAAGGTGCTCAGTGGGGGAGTTTTTGAGCCAGGATGAGCCAGGAGAAGAAATTTCACAAGGTAGTGTCATCAGTTAAGGCAGGAACAAGCCATTTTCACTTCTTTTGTGATTCTTCAGTTCCTTCAGGCCATCTGGATGTATATGTGTAGGTCACAAGGGATATGATGGCTTAGCTTGGGCTCAGAGGCCTGACATTCCTGTCTTTTTATTAATAAGAAAAATAACATAAAATAGTGTTGACGTGTTGGCAGCAAAAATTTTGAGGGGGGTGGTATGGAGAGATACTGCTTCTCCAGAGCCTCAAAGGGCTGCTTCGAGCGGGATTAGGGGCAGCGTGGGAACCTAGAGTGGGAGAGATTAAGCTGAAGGAAGATTTTGTGGTAAGGGGTGATATTGTGAGGTTGTTAGAAGAAACGTTTGTCTTATAGAATTATTGGTGATGGCCTGGATACAGTTTTGTATGAATTGAAAAACTAAATGGAATTTAGAGAAGGAGAAAAACAGGTATTAAAGGACTAAGAATTGGGAGGACCCAGGACATCCAATTAGAGTGCCCAAGGAGGTTCAGCATAGCCCTGCCAGCAAAGATTATTTATTTACTTTAAGAGGGAGTTAAGAGTGGCGGTTTGAGGATAACACCAGGAGACATCAGTTGTGATGGCTTGGAGAAGCAATGTAAACCGGCAGTGTAAACAAGAGCAGGGCATTTATGAGTAGTTGAGAACGGTGAATAGGAGTATGACTAGTCAGAAGATAGTAGGGATGACAAATTTTTTGGGGCACAGCCAAGTTGATCTGGTGTCTGGAATGAGACTGGGGCCTAATAAAAAGGAGTGTCCATACAGGAGCTCAAATGGGCTGTACCCTGTAGCATTCCGAGACAGCCCCGAATTCTGAGAGGGGCAAGTGGTAAAAGTATTGTCCAGTCCTTTTTAAGTTGGGGGCTGAGCTTGGTGACGTGTATTTTTAAAAGACCATTAGTCTGTTCTACCTTTTCTGAAGATTGAGGACAGTAAGTGGTATGAAGGTTTCACTGAATACCAAGAGCCTGAGAAACTGCTTGGGTGATTTGACTAGTAAAGGCTGGTGTGTTATTGGACTGTATAGAGGTGGCAAGGCCAAACTGAGGAATTATGTCTGACGGAAGGGAAGAAATGACTGCAGTATCCTTCTCAGACCCTGTGGGAAAGGCATCTACCCGTCCAGTGAAAGTGTCTGCCCAGACCAAGAGGTATTTTAGTTTCCTGACTTGGGGCATGTGAGTAAAGTCAATTTGCCTGTCCTGGGAAGGGGTAAATCTCTGAGCTTGAGGTGTAGGGAAGGGAGGGGGCTTGAACAATCCCTGAGGAGTAGTAGAATAGCAGATGGAACACTGAGAAGTGATTTCCTTCAGAATAGATTTCCACAATGGAAAGGAAATGTGAGGTTCTAAGAGGCAGGCTAGTGGCTTGCAACCTACATGGAAGAGGTTATGAAATGACAACAGAATAGAATGGGCCTGTGAGGCTAGAAGGAGATATTTTCCTTGGGCTAAGAACCATTTGCCTTGTGTGGGAAGAGACTCATAAGTGGAAGTTTCAGTGGGGCGGTAGGTGGGAGTGACTGAAGAGGAGAAAAACTGGCCATGAGGGACAGAAGTTGGAGCTACCTGCTTTTTTAGCTACGTTATCAGCATAAACATTGCCCTGACTGACGGGATCTTTTGACGGCCCTTGCAGTGAATGACTCCAGCTTCCTTTGGAAGTAAATCTGCCTTGAGGAGAGTTTTTATTAAAGAGGAATTAATGATGGAGGACCCTTGCATAGTGAGGAAACCTCTTTTCGCCCATATAACAGCATGGTGGTGCATGGTATGGAAGGCATATTTAGAGTCAGTATAAATATTGATGCATAGTCCCTTTGCAAGAGTGAGGGCCCGAGTTAAGGCAATGAGTTTGGCTTTCTGAGAGGTAGTGGAGGGGGGCAGAAAGTATATGTGTCAGGTGTGAGGAAGAAAATAGATTTTGGAAGTTATGAGAACTGTCGAGAGTGAGTTGAGCATAGTTTGTGATTTTGAGGGCCTCTAAAAGTATTAAAGCAGTGGCAGCTGCCACACGCAGACATGCGGACTAGGCTAAAACAGTAAGGTCAAGTTGTTTGGACAGAAAGGCTACAGGGTGCGGTCCTGGCTGTTGTGTAAGAATTCTGACTGCACAGCCCTGCACTTTGGCTGTGTGTGATGAAAAAGGGTTGGGATGAGTTAGGGAGAGCTAGTGTGGGAGCAGCTTCTAGGGCTGTTTTTAAGGAACGGAAAGGAGTGGTGAAAGGATTTAGGATCTGTGGAATCAGCTAGGTTTGCTTTTGTGAGTTTATATGATGGTTTAGTCAGGATGGTAAAACTAGGTATCCAAAGGCAGAAGTATCTAACTATGCCTAGGAAGGAAAGGAGCTGTTATTTCGTAGAAGGGATTGGGGTTTGGGAGATTAGCTGGACATGATCAGCAGGGAGAGCACGTGTGTTTTCATGAGAATTATGCTGAGATAGGTAGCAGATGAGGAAGAAATTTGGGCTTGACTGAAGTAATGGGGGCTGTCCGTGAAGCCTTGCGGCAGTACAGCCCAGGTAGTTTGCTGAGCCTGATGGGTGTCAGGGTCAGTCCAAGTGAAAGCGAAGAAAGGCTGGGATGAAGGGTGCAAATGAATAGTAAAGAAAGCATGTTTGAGATCCAGAACAGAATAATGGGTTGTGGAGGGAGGTTTTGAGGATAAGAGAGTATATGGGTTTGGCACCATGGGGTGGATAGGCAAAACAATTTGGTTGATAAGATGCAGATCCTGAACTAACTTGTAAGACTTGTCCGACTTTTGGACAGGTAAAATGGGGGAATTGTAAGGAGAGTTTATAGGCTTTAAAAGGCCATGCTGTAACAGGCGAGTGATACCAGGCTTTAATCCTTTTAAAGCCTGCTGTGGGATGGGATATTGGCGTTGAGCAGGGTAAGGGTGATTAGGTTTTAATGGGATGGTGAGGGGTACATGATCGGTTGCCAAGGAGGGAATAGAGGTGTCCTATGCTTGAGGATTAAGGTGGGGAGATACAAGGGGAGGATGCGAAGGAGGCTTTGAACTGGGGAAAAGGGCAGCAATGAGGTGTGGCTGTAGCCTAGGAATAGTCAGGGAAGCATATAATTTAGTTAAAATGTCTCAACCTAATAAGGGAACTGGGCAGGTGGGGATAAGTGAAAAGGAGTGCGTAAAAGAACTATTGTCCAAGTTGGCACCAGAGTTGGGGAGTTTTAAGAGGTTTAGAAGCCTGGCCATCAATACCCACAACAGTTATGGAGGCAAAGGAAATAGGCCTTTGAAAAGAAGGTAATGTGGAGTTGGTAGCCTCCATTGATTAAGAAGGGGACAGACTTACCCTCCACTGTAAGAGTTACCCAAAGCATCTGTGATGGTCCAGGAAGCTTCCGAGGTGATTGGGCACCATCAGTCTTCAGCCGCTAAGCCGAGAAGATTTGGGAAGGAATCAGTCAGAGAGCATTGGGCCAGAGGTCCAGGGGTTCTGGGAGTGGCTGCCGGGTGAGTTGGACAGTCCGATTTCCAGTGGGGTCCCGCACAGATGGGACAAGGCTTAGGAGGAATCCCAGGCTGCGGGCATTCCTTGGCCCAGTGGCCAGATTTCTGGTACTTGAAGCAAGATCCTGATGGAGAAGGTCCTATAGGAATGTTTGACTGCTGCAGCTTAGGCATTTTGAAGTTCTTGTGTGCTGGAGATGTGGCTAGGGTTTCTCTCACAGTGGAGGCAAGGAATTGCAACTCAGAAATACACTGTTACTTGGCTGCCTCTATTCTATTATTGTACACCTTGAAGGTGAGGTTAATGAAGTCCTGTTGTGGGGTTTGAGGGTCGGAATTTAAATTTTGGAGTTTTATGTAGTGTTGGGAGCAGATTGGGTAATAAAATGTATATTGAGAATAAGATAGCCTTTTGACCTTTTAGGATTTAGGGCTGTAAAGCATCTCAGGGTTGCTGCCAAACGAGCCATGAACTGGGCTGGGTTTTTATATTTGATGAAAAAGAACCTAAATGCTAACTGATTTGGGAGAGGTCGGATAAAGAAAAAGGAGCATTAACCTTGACTATGCCTTTAGCTCCAGCCACCTCTTTAAGAGGAAATTGTTGGGCAGGTCGGGGAGGGCTAGTCGTGGAACAAAACTGTAAGCTGGACTGGGTGTGGGGAGAGGAGGTGATAGAAGGATTATAGGGCGGAGGAGCAGAAGCTGAGGAAGAACTGGAGTCTGATTCAGCCTGGTGGGGAGCCACCTGAGGAGTATTCTGGGGATGAGGTGAGAGGTCAGATGGGTTGGTAGAAAAGGAAGATTGAAAAGACTCAGCAATGCTTGGGGTTGGGACTGAGGGGACAGGCAGGAGGGAAAGAAGGAGGATTTGGGACGAGTCGCACTGGGAACAGAGACTAGGGAGGGACAGATGTGTAAAAGAATGCCTGGACATCAGGCACCACAGACCGTTTGCCCATTTTACGACAAGAATTACCTAGATCTTGTAGGATGGAAAAATCGAAAGTGCCATTTTCTGGCTATTTGGAATCATTGTCGAGTTTCTATTGGGGTTAAGCGGCATTGCAGAAGAAAATAAGGCATTTAGGTTTTAGGTCAGGTGTGAATTGAAGAGGTTTTAAGTTCTTGAGAACACAGGCTAAGGGAGAAGAAGGAGGAATGGAGGGTGGAATGTTGCCCATAGTGATGGAGGCAAGCTCAGAGAAAAGAGAGGGTAGAGACATGGAGAGAAGGGGTGGGTGGTGCTTGCCCCCCAGGAAAGTGGAGAGAAAAGAGAGGGTAGAGACACAGAGAGAAGGGATCAGGGGTGCTTGCCCCCCAGGAAAGTGGAGAAGGGGTGGGGGGCGCTTGGCCCCCAAAAAGTGGTGCTTGCCACAAAGGGTGAAGGATCAAGGCAGTCATCCCCGTGGTGATCAGACACCTCCAAAACGTGGGTGAATAATCAAGCAGGCGTCCCCACAGTGATTAAACACCAAGGGAAGACTGTCTTCCTGAGTCCGTGACCGGTGATGGAGTTTTGGGTTCATGGATAAAACGCATCTCCTCTGTCTCTACCAGAAAACGAAAGGAACTGAAATTAAGAGAAGGGAGAGACTGAAAGATGGCGCCAAGATTGAAAGGAGAAAGAGGTTGAGGGATAGTGAGAGAGGCTGGAGAAGAGAGTAAAAAGAGGCCGCTTATCCTATTTAAAATTGGTGAGATACTCCTTGGGCTGGTTTGTCTGAGGACCCGAGGTTGTAGGTTGATCTTTCTTTTCAGAGCAAAGAGCAGGAGGACAGGAGATTGATCTCCCAAGGGAGGTCCCCCGATCCAAGTCATGGCACCAAATTTCATGCACGTCCATGTGAAGAGACCACCAAACAGGCTTTGTGTGAGCAATAAAGCTTTTTAATCACCTGGGTGCAGGCTGGCTGAGTCTGAAAAAAGAGTCAGCAAAGGGAGATAGGGGTGGGGCCGTTTTATAGGATTTGGGTAGTCAAATTATAGTCAAAGGGGGTTGTTCTCTGGTGGGCAGGGGCCGGAGACACAAGGTGCTCAGTGGGGGAGCTTTTGAGCCAGAATGAGCCAGGAGAAGGAATTTCACAAGGTAGTGTCATCAGTTAAGACAGGAACAAGTCATTTTCACTTCTTTTGTGACTCTTCAGTTACTTCAGGCCCTCTGGATGTATAGTGCAGGTCACAGGGGATATGATGGCTTAGCTTGTGCTCAGAGGGCTGACAAGAATGTTACTCAGGTTACTAGTTCCTGCAACTGGATGGATGATGGTGTAATTGGAAATAAAGATGTTACAAGTAAATTTGTGGAAAATTAATGTTGAGCCCAGCTTTGGACATACTGAGATTGTAAACTCTGAGGGACATATTACCCTATTAGGTAGCTGGATATTACGATTTTGGTTCCAGGAGAGAGATTAGGGAATTATTAACATATATATGTTAATTAAAGCCACAGAAGTGAAGATAACTCAGGGAGAAGGTATAAAATGAGTTCAGACACTGCATAAGTCAGAACCCTGAAGATACCAACATCAGAGGTGACCAAAGAACAGTGGAAAGTGTTTCAAGGTACCCAAGAAGTGAACTAAAGGCTGAAAGAAAACAGTGTAATTTCAAGGAGGGAGTGGTCAGTAGTTTCAATGCCCATTAAGGTCAAATCAAACAAGGAAAAAAAATTATGACCATTGGTTGACAAAGAAGAGCTCAATTCCTTTCTACTCTATTCCCCACCTTCTGCCCTGGGAGACAAATTCTGGCAAAATGTGGAGAACAGGAGCTAGATTATTTATTTCCCAACATTCTGTTGTACATGATTTAAAACATATAGAAAAATGAAATTAATAGTACAATGAACACATGTATATCATACATCTAGATTCAACTGTCATTGACATCGTGCCATATTTGCTTTATGTAACCATCTATTCGTATATTTTTTTTGGTTGAACCATTTTAAGTTGCAGAGATCATGACCCTTCAACTCCAAATTCTAAATCGGCATCTAAAGCCAGATTTAAATGAATAAAGGATCACATAGGAGGTGAATAGATAAAACAGTGGATGGGAATTTTGCTTTCAAGAAATTTGACTGTAAAAGAGAAAGCTGCTGGAGGAGAACCTCAGTTCAAGGAATTTTGTCTATTTTGTTATTTTGGGTTTTTTTTGTTTGTTTGTTTCCTAAAATGTATGACTCTACGTTTTTGTTTATTGTTAATATTAGACTGGGAGAGCCTCGAGCAAGTTTAACTGCTGATGGGAAGGAGCAATTGGTGAGAAAGAGGCTGAAGGGAAGAAAGGAAGTACAGAACGCTGAGTGATGGGAGGGGAGGCTTACTGAGCTGGGTGGGAGGTCTAGCCTGGAAGCAGGGAGGACCAGCTCTGCCTAGAGGGAAGAGGGCAGGAGGAGAGGAGAGTATAATGCAGATGGAGACTGGGTACAGTGGCTCATGCCTGTAATTCTAGCACTTTGGGAAGCCGAGGCGGGCAGAGCACTTGAGATCAAAAGTTTGAGACTAGCCTGGCCAACATGTCGAAACCCCCTCTCTACTAAAAATACAAAAATTAGCCAGTTGTGGTAACGAATGCCTGTAATCCCAGCTACTCAGGAGGCTGAAGCAGGAGAATCACTTGAACCGGGGAGGCGGAGATTACAGTGAGCTGAGATGGCACCACTGCACTCCAGCCTGGGCAACAGAGTGAGACTCCATCTCTAAATAAATAAATAAGTAAATAAATGCAGATGGATGGGAGTCTGGGGCAGGGAGATGCAGGGGATTTCATCTAAAGCCTTTCCCTTTTTTGGGAACCAGGTAGTGAAGCCATAAGGGCAAGGCTGGGAATGGGGACTTGAGGGTCAAAGGGGTTTCAAATACAGTGAATAAAGCCAGCCAGGCCAGGTGCAGTGACTCACACCTGTAATCCCAGCACTTTGGGAGGCTGAGTTGGGCAGATCACCTAAGGTTGGGAGTTTCAGACCAGCCTGACCAACATGGAGAAACCTCGTCTCTACTAAAAATACGAAAGTTAGCCAGGCGTGGTGGCGTATGCCTGTAATCCCACCTACTTGGGAGGCTGAGGCAGGAGAATCGCTTGAACCCAGGAGACGGAGGTTGCAGTGAGCCGAGATCATGCCATTGTACTCCAGCCTGGGCAACAAGAGTGAAACTTGATCTCAAAAAAAAAAAAAAAAAGCCACCCACCACTGGCAGGCCAGTGGCATTAGAGACTAGTGGGACAAGAGGGCCAAGGATGTGAGCCAGTTGGAGGGATGGACACAGGGGTTGTGGGGGAGGGTGCTAGGAGGAAGTAGAGATAAAAGAAGGTTGATGGGAAGGAATAAATCAAGTATTGGTTCTGGAAAGGCAGGTGAGGATTAAGATGCCTAGGGTCAGTGAGAAGAGGGTATATAAGATTTCTCAGGAGGCTGCAGTCTAATTGTGGTGGTGGGATTGGAGCTGAAGAGGGCATCTCTCACCTCTCTATCAACTCCACTGACCCTCTAGTCCCTTGCCCAGAGACTGGGGGTAGGCTTGGTCCCCCGTCCCTGCCCTTCTGTCCCTCCAGAGGCCTTGTCTCTGAGCAGTGAAAAGGAAACCGGAGCCTCCCTCCCTGCCAGTATCTGGTTACCAAGTTTTGGGGGCGGGCCGTCTGGCAACTATGACAGGAGCCCCAGTGCCCTGGCCAGCTCAGTCCTATCCTGGAGAAGGACCTGATGCAGCGATTCCTTCAACTCCCGGGGGCGGTGGTGAGGCCCAGGGTCAGAGGGGCCTGCGGAGCTGATCGAGAGGCTGCTAGCCCTGTGCTGGCTCCCGAAGGTGGGCCACCGCCCTGGTACCAGGCCTTAGAGCCTGAGGAGCTTCGGTGGCTGCAGGCCCAGGAGGAAGACACGACCCCAGAAGCATCTCTGGAAGGACCTTGCCCAGAGGCTGGCCAGAGCCAGAGCCAGCCACTACGGTATAGAGGAACCCACAGGAACCCCCTACTCACACAGCCAGGAAGGCTAGGGATGGGCAGCTGCACTCAGCCCAGATATCTTCAGGACCCACCTCCTCAGACAGAGGCTTAGGCTGGCATTTAGGGTCCAGGCTGGGCAGAGAAGGTGGTCAGGGGCACAGTATGGGGGCTGAGGGTATGAGTGAGGAGAGGAGGATAGTAAAATATTTGAGGGTTGAGGTCCCACCTTGACCTTTTTCTCCCCATAGGCCCCTACTGGAGTGGGCTCTGGATGAGGTTTGGGGACAGGATAAAGCACAGACAGGGTTTGGCCAGCCACTGCCTGCCAGTAGACTGGAACTTAGGTGATAAGAGGTGGCAGGGAGGTGTATATCAAGGGAGGTGAGCATGACTGACCTCCAGTGCCATGCTGGACCCCCTGGCTGGCTCCAGCCACCCCCAGAAGAGTCCCTCAGGCTAGGTCAGACTAGGGGTCAGGTCAGAGTGAGCCCAGTGTAAGGGGATCTGACTATGGGAGATAATGTTTCATGGCCTTAGGGTGTTGTTGTGCCTTAGTCCCTGTGTCTGCCTCTTGGGAATGGAAGCTGGTGGGAGTGAGGATGAGAGGCCCAGGGCGGTCTCACCGTAGGTGGTTGCTGTGGTCTGTGTCAGTGCATAGGTCTGTGTCAGTGCATATTCACAGTCAATCTTGCCTGTGCTGGCTGCTTTAGGCCCAGTGGTCCTGCCCTCTCTCATTCCCCTTCTCCTTCAGGGGCCTGGAATGTACTCACTAGGCTGGGTGGGGAGGATGCCTTGGAGTGTGTGCATTTGACAGGCACATGTGGCATTTTTGGGTGTGGTGAGGAAGGGAATACCCAGAGTTAAAGGAGATTGGGCAAACTTGGCCCTCCTTCCACGGAAGCCCAGGGAAAAGCTGTCCCAGGGTGACCCCTCAGAAGGGGATCAGGGGACTCCTGGGGCTGGATATATTTGATCTTAGAAGCCTACATTTATCATCAAAAATCTCAACTAGGAGTCCACTGGACCATTTTGGTGAATGAGACTGGAGAGACCAAGTTTGGTCCAAGTTGTCTGTGTATTAGATGTGACTGTGGCGTGTGTATTGGGGGGGAAACATGTGTGGTGTGTGTGTCTCTATGGGGGTGTAAGGAAGCAGGGAGAGGTCTCGTGGTGGTTTATGTCTGTAGGGGGCATGTGTGGGGTGTGTGTGTCTCTATGAGGGTGTGGGGCAGCAGGGAGAGATCTTGTGATATGTGTCTGTGGGGTACATGTATGGGATATGTGTGTCTCTATGAGGGTGTGGGAGAGTGGGGAGAGGTCTCGTGGTGGTATATGTCTGGGGGGTTTGTAGGTGTGTAGGTGAGTTGTGTGGGTGTCCAAGTGTGGGGGTTTGTGTATGTAGAGTTTTTCTATGGTAGGTGTCTATATGTGGGGGAGTGTGTTTCTCCGGGTGTTGTGTAGGCAGGATTTTGTGGGTTTATGTATGGATTCTACGAGTGTCTGTGGGGCCTGTAGGTATGTTTGTATGAGCTGTCCGTGAGGTGTAGGTATGTCTGTCAGGGGACATGGGAGTGTCTGTGGTATATGTGGGTGGTATCAATGTGTAGTTGTCTGTGGGGTGTGCGTACGGAGGATCCTGGGGTGCAGTGTTGTGCATTTGTATCTCAGGGAAGCTGGTGCCCAGCTCTGTCATTGTTCCTAGGCCCTCGGTGCTGCCCAGGCCTACCCAGCTCAATGGTCTGTACCTATGTCCATGCCCCAGGTGTCCTGAGCTCAGCCTCCTACCCACTAAGAAACTCACAGTCTCATCTGTGTTTGGGAGGGTAAGAGGGTGATTATCTTTGGGCCCTGGCCTGACCCTGGGAGAGTAGAAGATGTCCTCGGATTTGGGGGACATTCTCCCAGGTGGGGGAGTTTCAGATAACAAGATGGGGCTCGATATTTTCTTCTGTCCTCACATGACAGATAGTGAGGGCCTCAGATAATGCTGGAAGGCATCATCTTTCTATTTTGCTTTCCATAAAAAATCTCTTTAGGAAAGACAGTTTCTAAAATTCTTGGGATAGTGACTTCTTAGTGCTTCTCTTCTCATTTGACATTAGGTACTCACGCATTTCTGCAGCCCTGTGACTAAGGCGCGTGTTGTATCGGGTTCTCTTCCTCTCAGCATTTGTCACTCATTTCTTAGCATTAGCAGCAGTCATTTGCCTCTTTATGGCTGTTATCATGTTCTTTCCTCTCCTAACAGAAAACATTTCTGATTTTCCATCATTTCTAAATGTTGCATGTCTGTGACTAACTTTGCACACAATGATTTTTTTTTTTTTTAGACGGAGTCTCAATCTGTTGCCCAGGCAGGAGTGCAGTGGTGCGATGTTGACTCACTGCAAGCTCCGCCTCCTGGGTTCATGCCTTTCTCCTGCCTCAGCCTACCGAGTAGCTAGGACTACAGGCACCCACCACCACGCCTGGCTAATTTTTTTTGTATGTTTAGTAGAGACGGGGTTTCACCATGTTAGCGGGATGGTCTTGATCTCCTGGCCTTGTGATCCGCCCGCCTCGGCCTCCCAAAGTGCTGGGATTACAGGCGTTAGTCACTGTGCCCAGCCTGATTTTTAATTTTTATCACTGGTGATATTTCTCAAGCTGAATTCTTGTGCCTGGGTCAAAGCTGTGGGTTACCAGAGTGTCATCTGCGAAATTAGTTTGTGCGAGTCCCCACACACAGCTGCTCACCACATTTTGGAATTGTCTTGGCAACATATGAGTGCATCAGTTTCACACAACTCTATCAGCTGTATATAGACACATTCTTTTTTCATGGGTTTATTCACAATTCTCTGATCACTTCTTGATCATCCTCTGAGTATGGTTAGGCACATTGTTCACGTGCACAAGGGCATCTGGCCAAGGAATACCAGCCCATGATCCACACATGGAACAGGGAGCAACAGCTCAGGGCTGTGTCTACCTGGAGGGGCATGCAGATGGCAGATGGGCTTGTAGCAGCCCTGACAGTGAATGCTGGAGAGAGACCTTATACATGTATATCAGTTCCTTTTTTTCTTTTTTTGAGATGGAGTATCCCTCTGTCGCCCAGGCTGGAGTGTAGTGGCATGATCTCGGCTCACTGCAACCTCCGCCTCCTGGGTTCAAGTGATTCTTGTGCTTCAGCCTTCTGAGTAGCTGGGATTACAGGTGTGTACCACCATACCCGGCTAATTTTTGTATTTTTAGTAGAGATGGGGTTTCACCATCTTGGCCAGGCTAATCTCAAACTCCTGACCTTAAGTGATCTGCCCACCTTGGCCTCCAAAAATGCTGGAATTACAAGCGTGAGCCACCACGCGTGGCCTCTATTTTGAATATTAAACTTTCATTTACCATATCCCAAATATTTTTCCTTTTGTTGCTATTATGGGCTGATTTGTGTCCCTCCAAAATGCATATGTTGAAGTCCTAGCCCCCAGTACCTCAGAATGTTACCTTTGAGGTGATTAAGTTAAAACGAGGTTATTAAGGGGGGTCCTAATCCAGTATGACTGACTTCTTTATAAGAAGAGGAAATTTGGATATAGGCATGCAGAAGGAAGACCATGTGAAGACACAGAAGATGGTTGTAAGAGACAGAAAAACCCAAAGTGTGTTTCTCCTACTCTCATACACACCACTCACCAGAGAGTGCTTCACCTCTGGCCACAAAAATGGGTGGAGATTTCTCCCCACCAACAACCTATTCTCCAGCGGACACTAACTGGGTGTTCTGTAATTCAAGTCAATCTAGTTTTAGATTTTTTAGGTTAAGGGCTCAGTGCCACAAGACTGCCTTCTGCTTCAGATGCCAATTGCAAGTGGTAAGTTGTCACCTATACTTCTGACCAACTGGCTATAAATCAGGGGTTCCCATGCCCTCCTCCTTGGGTTCAACTCTGTGAGTGGCTCACAGAACTCAGGGAAACTTTATTTATATTTACCCATTTATTATAAAGGATACAGACAAAAACCAGATGAAGAGATGCATAGGGGGAGGTATGGAAGCGGGGGCGCAGAGCGCCCATGCCCTCTCCAGGCACTCCACCCTCCAGGCACCTTCACATGTTCCACAATCTGGAAGCTCTCCAAACCCTGTCCTCTTGGGTTTTCATGAAGGCTTCATGATTGATCGCATCTTTGGCCATGTGATCAATTCAACGATCAGCCCCACTCCCCATTCCCCAAAGGTCAAATAGTGGGATTGAAAGTTTCAACCCTCGGCTGGGCACAGCGGCTCATGCCTATAATCCTAGCATGTTGAGAGGCCAAGGCAGGTGGATTACTTGAGGTCAGGAGTTCAGGACCAGCCTGGCCAACATGATGAAACCCTATCTCCATTAAAAATACAAAAATTTGCCAGGAGTGGTGGTAGGTGCCTGTAGCTACCCCAGCTACTTGGGAGGCTGAGGCAGGAGAATTGCTTCAACCCAGAAGGCAGAGGTTGCAGTGAGCCGAGATTGCACCACTGCACTACTGCACCACTCCAGCCTTGGCAACAGAGCAAGACTCAGTGTCAAAAAAAAAAAGAAAAAAGAAAAAAGTTCCAACCATCTAATAACAAAAGATGCTTCTATCACCCAGGAAATTCCAAGGGATTTCCATGTCAGATGTTCCTATCACTCAGGAAGTTATAAAGGTCTTAGGATTGCTGCGTGAGGAACTGGGTGGAAGACCAAATATTAGGACAAAAGTTATCCTAGCATCGCTATCGTCAAGAGTTTTAGGAGCTCTGTCTCAGAAATGGGGTATAGAGACCAAATATATATATTTCTTTACAATATCACAAGAGCCATCTACAAGCCAAAGAGAGAGGCTGTAGAAGAAACTAATCCTGTTGACATTTTAATCTCAGCCTTCCAGCCTCCAGAACTGTGAGCAAATAAATTTATGTTGTTCAAGCCACCATCTGTAGTACTTTCTGGTTTTTTTTTTAGAGATAGGTTCTTGCTCTGTTGCTTAGGCTGGAGTGCAGTAGAACGATCATAGCTCACTGTAGCCTCCAACATCTTGGTGGAAGTGTTCCTCCCACCTCAGCCTCCTGAGTAGCTGGGACTATGGGCACGTGCCACCATGCCTGGCTAATTTTTTTTATTTTTGTAGAATTAGGATCTGACTGTGTTGCCCAGGCTGGTCCCAACTCCTGAGCTCAAGCAATCAATCCTTCTGCCTCAGTCTCCCAAAGTGCTGGGGTTACAAGTGTGAGCCCTGGCCTGTGGTTCTTTGTTATGGTGGTTCTAGGAAGCTAGTATAGTTGCCTTATTCTTCTCATAAATTTAGCTTTTAGATTCCAAAGTTTAAAAATTAAACCTAGGCCCGGCACAGTGGCTCACACTCGTAATCCCAGCACTTTGGGAGGCCGAAGCAGGCAAATCACTAGAGTCCAGGAGTTTGAGACCAGCTTGGTCAACATGGCGAAACATCATCTCTACTAAAATACAAAAAATTTGCCAGGCATGGTGGTGTACGCCTGTAATCTCAGCTATTTAGGAGGTTGTGGCATGAGAATCACTTGAACCCAGGAGGCCGAGGCTGCAGTGAGCCAAGATTGCGCCACTGCACTCCAGCCTGGGCAGCAGAGTGAGACTTTGTCTCAAAAAAAAAAAAAAAAAAAAAAGGGCTGGGCGCAGTGGCTCACGCCTGTAATCCCAGCACTTTGGGAGGCTGGGGTGGGCGGATTACCTGAGGTTGGGAGTTCGAGACCAACCTGACCAACATGGAGAAACCTCGTCTCTACTAAAAATACAAAAATTAGCTGGGAATGGTGGCACACGCCTGTAATCCCAGCTATTCGGAAGGCTGAGGCAGGAGAATCGCTTGAACCTGGGAGGCGGAGGTTGCCGTGAGCCGAGATTGCGCCATTGCACTCCAGCCTAGGCAACAAGAACGAAACTCCGTCTCAAAGAAACAAAAACAAATACAAATTAAACCTAGCCATATTGTTGCTAATAATTTTATGACCTTAATAAAATCTTCCCTTCTTTTGTATTTAAAAATAATTTAACTGTTAAGCAAATGTGGGATTTATTTTGGGGTGAAATATGTATACAAGTTAAATTATTTGCTGCTGGCCAGATGTGGTGGTTCATGCCTGTAATCTCAGGGCTTTGGGAGGCTGAAGCGGGTAGATCACTTGAGGTCAGGAGTTTGAGACCAGCCTGAACAACACATGGTGAAACCCTGTCTCTACTAAAAATACAAAAATTACCCGAGCGTAGTGGCGCATGCCTGTAATCCCAACTACTTGGGAGGCTGAGGCAGGAGAATCACTTGAACCCAGGAGGCAGAGGTTCCAGTGACCCGAGATTGAGCCATTTTACCCCAGCCTGGGCAATGAGAGCAAAATTCCATCTCAAAAAAAAAAAAAAAAGTGCTGCAAAGCAGTTGTCTCAATAGCATTTATTTAAGTGGGGGTGGGGGGGCGAGGTTCTTTCTTCCTTAGATAAGTTATTGGTTCCTAATTTATCAAGTTAGACCTTTTATGAAATTCCCTCCATGACCTTTGACCTTCTGGTTTTAACTTGGTACCAAACAGCTTTTATCATTGTCTTGTGGTTTTATATTTTGAAGTCCAATAGGGTGAGTTGTCTATCATTACTCCCTTCTTTTCTCAAAAACATTCTTTGGAGTTCTTACCTACTGATTTTTTTTTCCAGATGAATTTTGCTGTCACTTCAAAAAGTTTGACAAAATGTTCCCTTTGAAATTTCAATTTTTTGAAATGAAGTATGAGATCCAAAAAAAGAAAGAAACCTGTGTATTGGCTCAGCACTACCCTTATTCCTCTCAGCCAAGCGCAAGGGATCACTTATTCAAATCTTTATTCATCCCACTAGAGTTTAATAACTTCCTTGAATGGCTGTTCAGTGGTTCAGTGACAGGTCTGGCTTTTGTTGTGAGGCAATCTATGGAGTCTCTGGGACCCTTCCAGTCCCTGGAATCAGTTTGGTCTGAGAGGTTAGGCCTTGGAAACATACTGGAGGCAGGGCAAGGGCACCCTGCTCTTGTTTTGGCATCTACCTCTTTTCGGCTGGTCCTTCTCATCCATCCAACTGGTCCTTTTCCCTGAGCCGGGTCCATACTTTCCCACCCCAAACCCTTCCTCTTGTCTCTTTTCTCTCTGTTCCTGGCTACATTCATTTCCTACACTGCTGTATCAGGAGTACCACAATTGCGCCTCGTTCCCACAATGCAGTGCGACTGAGCGCCTCAGAGCCCGCGGGGACACTGCCGGGGGCGGGGGCGGGGGCGGGTCGTGCTGAGGCAGCGGCCCGCGGGCCCCGCGGCGTCCAGCGGTGCGGATGTTGGGCTGGGCGGATAAGCGAGAATGAGTGAGGGTGACGGGTGCATCTACGTGGTGGGCCTTCCGACCGACGTGCGCGAGAAGGACCTGGAAGACTTTTTCTACAAGTACGACCGCATCCACGAAATCGAGCTCAAGAACTGGCAGGGCCTTGTGCCCTTTGCCTTCGTGCACTTTGAGGACCCCCGAGATGCAGAGGCTGCTATTTATGGAAGAAATGGTTATGATTATGGCCAGTGTTGGCTTCGTGTGGAGTTCCCCAGGACTTATGGAGGTCGGGGTGGGTGGCCCCGTGGTGGGAGGAATTGACCTTCTACAAGAAGATCTGATTTCCGAGTTCTTGTTTCAGGACTTCCTCCATCAGGCAGCTGGCAGGACCTGAAGGATCACATGCGAGCAGTTTGGGATGTCTGTTATGCCCACGTGCAGAAGGATGGTGTGGGGATGGTTGAGTGTCTCAGAAAAGAAGACATGGAATATGCCCTGCGTAAACTGGATGACATCAAATTCTGCTCTCATGATAGTGAAACTTCCTACATCCGAGTTTATCCTGAGAGAAGGACCAGCTATGGCTACTCACGGTCTCGGTCTGGGTCAAGGGGCCGTGACTCTCCATACTAAAGCAGGGGTTTCCCCACACCACTTCTTTCAGGCCCTACTGAGACAGGTGATGGGAATTTTTTCTTTATTTTGTAGGGTAACTGAGCTGCTGTGTGCTCAGAATCTACATTCCAGATTGAGGATTCAGCGTCTTAGGAAATTGTTTTAATTTTTTTTTAAATAAGAAAAAAAACTACATAATTTCTACCAGGGCCATATTAGCAGTGAAACATTTTAAACTGCAGAAATTGTGGTTTTGGTTCAGAAACAAGTTGTATATTTTTCACTCCTGATTATGGGAAAAAAATCAGTTCTGTCTTCGTGGGTTGCTCTGCTATAGAGATCAACAGTTACTGTGACTGAGTTGGCCCATTCTGTTTAGAAATATATTTTAAATGTTTAGAAAAATGCTCATCATCACTGGCCATCAGAGAAATGCAAATCAAAACCACAATGAGATACTATCTCACACCAGTTTGAAGGGTGATCATTAAAAAGTCAGGAAACAACTGGTGCTGGAGAGGATGTGGAAAAATAGGAACACTTTTACACTGTTGGTGGGAGTGTAAACTAGTTAAAACCATTGTGGAAGACAGTGTGGCAATTCCTCAAGGATCTAGAACTAGAAATACCATTTGACCCAATGATCCCATTACTGGGTATATACCCAAAGGATTATAAATCATGCTACTATAAAGACACATGCACACGTATGTTTATTGCGGCACTATTCACAATAGCAAAGACTTGGAACAAACCCAAATGTCCATCAGTGATAGACTGGATTAAGAAAATGTGGCATGGCCGGGTGCGGTGGCTCATGCCTATAATCCCAGCACTTTGGGAGGCTGAGGCAGGTGGATCACGAGGTCAGGAGATCGAGACCATCTAGGCTAACACGGTGAAACCCTGTCTCTACTAAAAATACAAAAAATTAGCCAAGCGTGTTGGTGGCGGACTGTAGTCCCAGCTACTTGGGAGACAGGCAGGAGAATGGCGTGAACCTGGGAGGTGGAGCTTGCAGTGGGCCAAGATCGTGCCACTGCGCTCCAGCCTGGGCGACAGAATGAGACTCCGTCTCACCAAAAAAAAAAAAAAAAAAGAAAATGTGGCACATATATATCATGGAATACTATGCAGCCATAAAAAAGGATAAGTTCATGTCCTTTGTAGGGACATGTATGAAGCTGGAAACCATCATTCTGAGCAAACTACTGCAAGGACAGAAAACCAAACACCACATGTTCTCACTCATAGGTGAGAATCGAACAATGAGAACACTGGGACACAGGGTGGGGAACATCACACTCTGGGGCCTGTTGTGGGGTGTGGGGAGAAGGGAGGGATAGCATTGGGAGGAATACCTAATGTAAATGACGAGTTAATGGGTGCAGCACACCAATATGGCACATGTATACATATGTAACAAACCTGCACGTTGTGCACATGTACCCTAGAACTTAAAGTATTTAAAAAAAAAAAAAGTTTAGTAATTGAAAAAAAAAAAAAAAAAGGTACCACAATTGGGTTGCTTGGAACAACAGAAATGAATTGTCTCACAGCTCTGGAGGCCAAAAGTCCGAACTGAAGGTGTCAGCAGGACCGTGCTCCCTCTGAAACACATAGGGGAATCCTTCCTTGCCCCTTCTAGCTTCTGGTTGTTTGCTGGCAATCTCTGGCATTCCCTGGCTTGTAGACGCATCTCTCCAATCCTCTGCCTTCACCTGGTAGTCTCCCTGTGTCTGTCTCTTTAAGTGGCTGTCTTTTTTTTTTTAATTTCAATTTAATCTATTTTTTGTAGACACATTGTTTCACCATGTTGCCAGGCTGGTCTGGAACTCCTGGGCTCAAGTGATTCTCCTGCCTCAGCTTCCCAAAGTGCTGGGATTACAGGCGTGAGCCACTGCGCCCAGCCCACATGGCTGTTTTCTTATAGGAAACCAGACATATGGGATTAGAGACCCACTCTACTAAAGTAGGATTGCATTTAACTAATTACATCTGCAACAACTGTGTTCCCAAATAAGGTTACATTTTGAGGTACTAGGGGTTAAGACTTAAACATATCCTTTTTAGGAAGGACACAGTTCTTCCTAAATATTAACTGGCCACATGTTTCCCCTGGCCATGTTTCCCCTGGACCCCTAATATTAACTGGCCACATGTTTCCCCTGGCCATGTTTCCCCTGGACCCCTAATATTAACTGGCCACATGTTTCCCCTGATCTGTACTTTACTCGCTCCCCCTGGCTCTCTGGTCCCTCTTCGGGTCAGGTCCTGCCTGAGCCTCCCCTGGCCATGTTCCTTCTTTGTGCCTGGACCCTCCTGATTAATACCCCGTCCCCACCCTTGTGCCCTCAGTTGACCTCTTGTACCTCCTACCAGGCATGATGACCTGAAGGAGATGCTGGACACCAACAAGGATTCTCTAAAGCTGGAGGCCATGAAGAGGATTGTGGCGGTAAGAGGGGAAGGAAGGGGCCTCCCTTGGGGTGGGGCCTGGGTGGCCAAGAGCAGCTCTCTTTAGCTCCTTGTAGACCTTCCCTCTAATTAGTTGCTGTGCCTCCCGATCTGTCCCTCTTCCCCTACCTTGACCCCACCACCCAGATGATTGCCCGAGGAAAGAATGCTTCAGACCTGTTTCCAGCGGTAGTGAAGAATGTGGCCTGTAAGAACATAGAGGTGAGCACTACCGGGTGAAGGATCACTTGTTCCCACTTCCCCCAGGAACAAACTCAAGCTTGGGGTGAGGAAGGAAATGATTTAGCCCCTGGAGGCCCAACCTGCTCAGAAATGTCCCTGAGCCAGGAGAAGACACTCTATCCATGTCCTTGAACTGGATGTGGATCAAGGTAAAGGACCTGGATACACTCGGGTGCTCTCCCCAACTGGAAGAATTTGTCCCCATGGACCACAGCTGCCTGGGGAGATGACATCCCAGGGGTAGGGGGGCGGGCACAGGTCCCTGCTGAGAAGCCTTCTGCTGAGAAACTTGCTCTCCCCAAGGTGAAGAAGCTTGTCTACGTGTACCTGGTACGCTACGCTGAGGAGCAGCAAGACCTGGCCCTGCTGTCCATCTCCACCTTCCAACGTGGCCTAAAGGTCAGGGGTCTCAGTTTTCCTCCCAGGGCCTGGGTCTCGTTGGCGCTATCAGAGGAACAGGCCCAGGGAGAGGCCATGAGCATGGGAGCGGGCCCTTTCTACCTGCCTAAAGTTGGGAGGGTCACAGTCAGGAAAGGCCAGCCAGACCCTCAGAGAGTGGAAGCCAGGTTCAGAAGGGCATAAGAGATGAAGTGGGTACCTAGGGCCCCTGTCTGTCTTCCCAGGAGCCTGTGGTAATGGCTGCTTCTAGTATGAACCACTTGAGCCCCTGGAGAGTGGAGAGTCTCTGGCAATGGAGAACCCCTCAACCCTCTTTGTGTAAAGGTGTGAATTGTGGTCCACAGCCAGGTAGAATTCAACCTTTAGCAGTGGCCTGAATCCCCCACACCATTCTCACTGTTTGTTTCATTTTGCCCAAGGCTTCTAGTTGGATTTACATATGTTAGGTGCATGCATAAGTCTCCCCTGAGGGCTTTTCTGGTTAGTCTAAGGTATCTTGAGGGTAAAGACAGCCATTTCAAAGCCATTCTTTCTCTCCATATCAGATTTTTCACTCTGATTACAAC
Source organism: Theropithecus gelada (assembly GCF_003255815.1). Taxonomy (NCBI): domain Eukaryota; kingdom Metazoa; phylum Chordata; class Mammalia; order Primates; family Cercopithecidae; genus Theropithecus; species Theropithecus gelada. The sequence goes on from NC_037675.1 coordinate 2,582,042, forward strand.
CATTAACTCCCCTATTTTTGCATACCTTTATTTATTTATTTGTGAGACAGGTTCTCACTCTGTTGCCCAGGCTGGAGCGCAGTGGTGCAATCATGGCTCACTGGAGCCTTGACCTTCCTGAGCTCAGGTGATTCTCCCACCTCTGTCTCCCGAGTAGCGAGTAGCGTAGCGGCGACTACAGGCATGCACCACCATGCCCGCCTAATTTTTTTGTAGTTTTTGTAGAGACAGGGTTTTACCATGTTGCCCAGGCTGGTCTTGGACTCCTGGACTCAAGTGGCCTCAGCTTCCCAAAATGCTGGGATTACAGGCATGAGCCACTACTCCTGGCCTGGATACTTTTAGTTCAAATTTCTGTGAGAGAGATTGTGAGAGGTCCAGCTCATCTTTTCATATCCAGAAGTTCTGTAGGTTACTGGGTAGATAGGATTGACTGCTCAAATTCAGGGCCCACCCCTTGTCCAATCTGCTATGGCCAGCAAGAGGGGTTGACAGTCAGCTTCTTTGGGGTGACGGTAGAAAGCATGGTCACTTGCATATACAGTTCATTCATTTAGCAAATACTTGGGTGTCTCTATGCCACACATTGTGCTAGGGTTCTTTTTATAAGTCAAAACCATGGAATCCATCTTAGATTGGCAAGTAATCTTTCGGTTTGAGTTAAGGGTTAAGTATAAAAACTAATCTGAAATCGTTGCACAGATTTTCACCTGTAGTATCTACCAACTGCCCCTTTCCCCCTTTTAGAAAATCAGAGCTCATTTAGTCCAACTGAATGTGATCATTTCTTTCTGCAAAGTGCCAAATAGTATTTTAGGTTTTGTAGGTCATATAGTCTCAACTATGCAACTACTCAATTTTGCCCTTATGGTGCAAATGCAGCCATTAACAAGTGGGTGTGGCCGTGTTCCAATAAATCTATGTAAAAACAGGCAATAGACAGATTTTATCCAAGGGCTGTAGCATGCCAACCTTTGCTCTAGAACATCTCTAACAGGTATCTTTTCTGATAGGGACCTCACTCCTTCACAGGGCAACTTGCTCCATCTCAAGACAACTACTACTATTTGGGGTGTTTTTTAAACCATTATATTTTGTTGAAACCTCCACAACTATAATTTTTAAAAATTGATTTCAGGCCGGGCGCGGTGGCTCATGCCTGTAATCCCAGCACTTTGGGAGGCCAAGGTGGGCGAATCATGAGGTCAGGAGTTTGAGACCAGCCTGGCCAACATGGTGAAACCCCATCTCTACTAAAAATACAAAAAATTAGCTGGGCATGGTGGCGGGTGCTCATAATCCTAGCTACTCAGGAGGCTGAGGCAGGAGAATTGCTTGAACCTGGGAGGCAGAGGTTGCAGTGAGCTGAGATCGTGCCACTGCCATCCAGCCCAGGTGACAGTATGAGACTCCATCTCAAAAAAAAAAAAAGAAAAAAAAATTGATGTCAGGCTGTACTGCATTATGACTGCGCCTGTGAATAGTCACTGTACTCCAGCCTGGGCAACACAGGGAGACCCTGTATCTAAAAAATAAAATAAAATTTACTACAGGTTCACAAAAGGCATAAATAATAATATAATGAATATCCATATATCCAGCATAAGAAATGACACATTTCTCAAACAAAGCCTCCTATGTATCTTCTCTTGTTTATCATTCATACATATGTATTTATTCCTGAGCTAGTAATTTGCATATTGTTAAGCAATATAAAATGTTTTGTAAATGGTGTCATCATACTATATATGTATTCCTTTAAAACTTGTTTTTTTGTTGTTGTTGTCACTGGCTTTTGGTCTCTCCTGCATGTTGGAACCAATCATTTTAATCCAGCCTTCTCCCTTCTTTTTATCTGCCCAGGCTAGGGCCGTGTTCACTGTCTTAAGAGATCCCTCATGGAATCAAACCTCTGACTGGCAAGCAGATAATCTAGGTCTCCCTACATCCTGTCTTTGTGCAGTTGATCCCTTGAACCCCCTGTGAAACCCTACGCTATTTCATTTTATCGATTTAGCACAGGGTCCAAGCCAGGGTAATTCTGAATCTTAATTATGTTCCTCCTGATTTTGTGTCTTCTTTCAAGATACTGATAAGCTATTTGGACCAGGGCAAAAGACTGAGGCATAGCATGTTTCCAGGTTGACATTGATCTGTTAATAAACCTTCTCCAAGTACATTCCAAGTTGTAGACCCACCTGACTGTACAGACAGCTGGCATTTTTCTATCTTGTTAGGAAGGATCTTATTCAATAGCAATAAATAAATAAATAAATAACACCTTTCATGTGCAAAGGGTTGTGGGTGACACAGAGATAAAACAGATGTGAATTCTGCTCTTAAAAATGCTTGACTATTAGGTGAAACAAAAGGCCTACCTAAAAAATGGCAATGCAGGAAATGCTGTGAGACTTCCACAAACATATCACTGAAATCAAGATACAAAGTACTAATATCCACTGTCCTAGTTACCCCATCAAAAGGAAAACAGATTTTTTTTGATAACTTTCTGTTAATCTGTAATCATTTCCCAAATAAAATGTTCACACACAAAAAAGGAAAATGGGTTTTAGCAGTTGATGTGACTGTTTGTCTCTAAGAAAACAGAGACTCCTTCCTTTTTAATAAATGCTTTTAACCCAGCTGTTTAAAAGTCAATTCCAGAATTTTGTCAGGAATTAGCATCAATTTTGCCCGCAATGTGAGGATCTTTTCTTTCTCCATTTCAGAAAGTCACGGTAACAGCTACCCTTCTTTAGTGTTCCTATTCCCATCATTCTCTAAGATTAATAGTACAGGCACATCTCATTTTATTGCACTTTGCAGATATTGCACTTTGCAGATATTGCACGTTTTACAAATTGGAGGTTTCTGGCAACCCAACATCAATCAAGTCTATTAGTGCCATTTTTCCAACAGTATGTCCTCACATTGTGCCTCTGTCACATTCTGATAATTCTCACAATATTCCAAACTTTTAAATGATTATTATATGTTATGGTGATCAGTGATCTTTGATGTTACTATTGTAATTGTTTTGGGGTGCCACAAACCATGCCCAGAGATGAAAGTGAAATTAATAAATGTTGTGTGTGTTCTGACTGTTCCCCCATCTCCTTCACCGTGGGTCTCTTTATTCCCTGAGACACAACAATATTGAAATTAGACCAATTAATAACCCTACAATGGCCTCTAAGTGTTCAAGTGAAAGGAAGAACCACACATCTCTCACTTTAAATCAAAAGCTAGAAATGGTTAGGCTTACTGAGGAAGGCATGTTGAAAGCCGTGATAGGCTGAAAGCTATGCCTCTTGCTCCAAACATTTAGCAAGTTGTGAATGTGAAGTAAAAGTTCTTGAAGGATATTAAAATTGCTACTCCAGGCTGGGTGTGGTGGCTCACACCTGTAATCCCAGCACTTTGGGAGGCCGAGGCAGGAGGATCACTTGAGACCAGGGGTTCAAGACTATCCTGGGCAACAGAGCAAGAACATTTCTACAAAAATTTGTTAAAAATTAGCCTGGTGTGGTGGTATGCACCTGTAGTCTTAGCTTCTTGGAAGGCTGAGGTGGGAGGATCACTTGAACCCAGAAGTTTGAGGTGCTACTCCAGAAAACACATGAATGATAAAGAAAGCAAGACAGGCTTATTGCTGATATAGGAAAATTTAAGTGGCCTGGATAGAAAATCAAACCAGCTACCACATTCCCTTAAGCCAAAGCCTAATTTATATGCAGGTCTTAAATCTCTCCAATTCTATGATGGCTAAGAGAGGTGAGGAAGCTACAGAAGAAAAGACGGAAGCTAGTGGAGGTTGGTTCATGAAGTTTAAGTACAGAAGCCATCTCCATAACAAAAAAATGCAAGGTGAAGCAAAAGTGCTGATGGAGGAGCTGCAGCAAGTTGTCCAGAAGGTCTAGCTAAGATCACTGATGAAAGTGACTGTGTTCAACAAGAGATGCTCAGTGTAAATGAAATAGCCTCTTACTGGAAGAAGACACCACCTAGCACTTTCCTACGTAGAGAGGAGAAGTCAATGCCTGGCTTTAAAAAACAGGCTGACTCTTGTTAGGGACTAATGCAGCTAGTGACTTTAAGTTAAGGCCAGTGCTCACTGACCATTCTGAATATCCTGGAGTCCTTAAGAATTGTGGCAGATCTCCTCTGCCTGTGCTCCATAAATGGAACAACAATGCCATGACAACATATCTGTTTGCAGTTACGGTTTACTGAATTTTTTAAGCCCATTGTTGATACCTACCGCTTAAATATTCCTTTCATAGTATTACTGCTCTATGACAATGCATTTGTTCACTCAAGAGCTCTGATGGAGAGGTACAAGGAGATTAATGATTTCATGCCTGCTAACACAAGATCAGTTCTGCAGCCTATGGATCAATGAGTAATTTTGACTTTCAAGTCTTATTATTTAAGAAATACATCTCATAAAGCTAGAGCTGCCATAGATAGTGATTCCTCTCATGGATCTGGACAAAGTAAATTGAAAACCTCCTGGAAAGGATTCACCATTCTAGGTGCCATTAGGAACATTCATGATTCATGGGAGGAGGTCAAAATATTAACATGAACAGGAGTTGGGAAGAAGTTGATTCTAAACTCCATGGATGACTTTGAGGGGTTCACTACTTCAGTGGAGGAAGTAACTACATATGTGATGGAAACAACAAGAGAAGTAGAATTAAAAGTGGAGCCTGAAGATGTGACTGAATTGCTGCAATCTCATGATAAAACTTGAATGGATGAGGACTTGGTTCTTATGAACACAGAAAGTCCTTTCTTAAAATGGAATCTACTCCTGGTGCAGATGCTGTGAACATTGTTGAAATGACAACAAAGGATTTAGAATATTACATAAACCTAGTTGATAAAGCAGAGGCGGAGTTTAAGAGGATTGACTTCAATTTTTTTTTTTTTGTAGAGACTGGGGTCTCCCTATGTTGCCCGGGCTGGTCTTGAACTCCTAGGCTTAAGCAATCCTCCTACCTCAGCCTCCCAAAGTGTTGGGATTACAGGCACAAGCCATCACACGCAGCCTACATTGGTTTTTAAGACATAATGCTATTGCATGCTTAGTAGACTACAGTATATTGTAAATGTAACTTTTTTTTTTCTTTCTTTCTTTTTTTTGGAGATACGATCTCACTCTGTTGCTCAGTCTGGAGTGCAGTGGCGTGAACATACATAGCTCACTTCAGCTTCCAACTTCCTGGGCTCAAGTGATTCTCCCACCTCAGCTTCCCAAGCAGCTGTAACTATAAGCATAACTTGTATGTACCAGGAAACAAAAAATTTATGTAACTCATTTTAGTGTGATATTTGCTTTATTGTTGAGGTCTAGAATCAAACCCACAATATCTCCGAGGTATGCCTGTAATATATAGCTGCTGCTGCTGATAGTGGGAAGAAGTCCTAAGCCCCATGATCACAATACAGTGTAACTAACGCTTTTATACATTCTGTATAGGGTGCAATAGGAATAAAGAGGAAGGGCTTGGGGCCAGGCGTGGTGGCTCACGTCTGTAATCCCAGTACTTTGGGAGGCCGAGGTGGGCGGATCACTTGTGGCCAGGCGTTCGAAACCAGCCTGGCCAACATGGCAAAACCCCATCTCTACTAAAAATACAAAAAATTAGCTGGGTGTGGTGGTGCATGCCTGTAGTCCCAGCTACTCGGGAGGCTGAGGCAGGAGAATCGCTTGAAACCAGGAGGCGGAGGTTGTAGTGAGCCGAGATTGTGCCATTGCACTCCAGCCTGGCGACAGAGTGAGACTCCATCTCAAAAAAAAAAAAAAAAAAAAAAAAAAAGGAAGGGTGTAGGCCTGTTTTAAACACTGTGGAAGAACAGCAGCTTTTGCAATGATTTCTGGGAGAAAGGAGTGTAAGGTTGAACTCCAGAAGGGATACCAGCCTGCATGTGCTGGGCAGTCACCTCAGGCATTAAAACAGATACCCCCAAAAAAACCCTTACAAGGAACAGAAAATGTTTAAGGTGTTTCAGCAACTTTAGGCGTTCTGAACGTTTTTCAGTCTTTCTGGAAGTGAAGCTACCCATTGCAACACCTGTTCAGGTGTCAGATTTCTGCAACCAGAGCCAAAATTAAGTATCCCCCAGGTATCCAGCACTGGCACACCACTCAGGCTCCAGTCAGGGGGCAGGGAAGCAAGAACTGGTGGTCGCTGGGGACAGTGACTTCCAAAGGTGTGGTCCCCCTCCATCAGGTCACCTCGTGCTCTTTCATAGCTCTGCCTCCACCTCTGCCTTTAGGACCCCAACCAACTGATTCGTGCCAGTGCCCTCCGTGTCCTCTCTAGCATCCGTGTGCCCATCATAGTGCCCATCATGATGCTAGCTATCAAGGAAGCCGCCTCGGACATGTCACCCTATGTGCGGAAAACAGCTGCCCACGCCATCCCTAAACTTTACAGGTATGCCCCAGCCCTGTCCCACGCTCCCCAGAAGGCTGGCTCCTAAGTTCCCAACCGACCCCTGGCCTTTCCTAAGTCTTGCCCGCTGCTTCTCAGAGGGTTTGAGGAGGGCAGTTTGGGGGACTGACAGAGATGGAGGAGAACAATAAGGTTGGGGCGCCTGAGGTGAGCATGGCTTGGACAGATACTGGGAAGGCTGGGGCTGAGTGTGGCAAATTCCCCTACTGATTTCTCCCTCAGTTTGGACTCTGACCAGAAGGATCAGCTGATAGAAGTCATTGAGAAGCTTCTGGCTGACAAGACCACGGTGCGGTATAGGGGCACTCCGGGAGGGGTGGTGACTGACAGCCGGCCTTCCACCCTTCGCGTTCACCCCCTCGCCTTTGTTCTTTCCGCAGCTGGTGGCGGGCAGCGTGGTGATGGCCTTCGAGGAGGTCTGCCCGGAGCGCATCGACCTGATTCACAAAAACTACCGGAAACTCTGTAACCTGCTGATCGACGTGGAGGAGTGGGGCCAGGTGGTCATCATCAGCATGCTCACCCGCTACGCCCGCACGCAGTTCCTGAGCCCCACCCAAAACGTGAGTGGGCCCCGCCCCGGCAGAGCGGACGGAAGGGTGTCCCAGGGAGGCGCCCACAGGCCCGTCGGTCTCCCTGTCCAGGAATCCCTGCTAGAGGAGAACGCGGAGAAGGCCTTCTACGGCTCAGAGGAGGACGAGGCCAAGGGCGCGGGGTCTGAGGAGACGGCCGCCGCGGCGCTCCCCGCTCGAAAGCCCTATATCATGGACCCCGACCACCGGCTGCTGCTGCGCAACACCAAACCCCTGCTGCAGAGCCGCAGCGCCGCGGTGGTCATGGCGGTGGCGCAGCTCTACTTCCACCTGGCGCCCAAGGCGGAAGTGGGCGTCATCGCCAAGGCGCTAGTGCGCCTGCTGCGCAGCCACAGGTGCGCTGCGGCCCCGCCCCCGCCCCGTCTTCGTCTCAAGCCCTGTCCCACGCCCCGCCACACGGGCTGCCCGGCTCCGCCCCCTCATGCCCACCAACCGCTTCCCCCTCTGCCCAGCCGCTCCACACTGACCGCAGGCCTGCCCTTCGCACTGGTCCTCTCCCCGCAACGACTTGCCCCACCTTTTCCCCTCATCCGCTGCCCCTTGCCCCAGCCGAGGGGCCCGGGGTGCTCTGACCCATCCTCTCCGCAGTGAGGTGCAGTACGTTGTGCTCCAGAACGTGGCCACCATGTCCATCAAGCGCCGGGTGAGCCTGCGACCGCAGCCTGTCCTCGCTGTCCGAGGGCCGCTTCTGCGGGCACGGAGGCGCTGTCGGGGCTGGGACTGGGACCGGGGCTGGGGAAAGGGAAGATGGAGGAATACCCTGGCTGTGCAGAGGATGGGGCAGGGGAGGCTCCAAACACAGATAGGGAACAGGGCCTGAATCCTGAGGGGCCGCTGAGAGGGAATGCGCCGTGGAGAAAGAGCTGGTCAAATCTGAGATGGACGAGGGAAGACTTGAGAAGTGGAGGGCAGTGGTGAGGAGGGAAGGATCCTGGGCACTGGGTCAGGATAGGAGGGGTGCCTCTGGGCAGCGAGGCAGGCCTGGGGCTTTGGTGGAGCTCCCTGGCTGCCTCTCTCGTGCCAGGGTATGTTTGAGCCCTACCTGAAGAGCTTCTACATCAGGTCCACCGACCCCACCCAGATCAAGATCCTGAAGGTGAGTGAGGGACAGAAGTGCGTGTGGCTCCCAGCCCTCCCCACCCCATGTACCCACTCAAATAACTCACAGTGGCCCCCCTGGTGCCTGCCTATTTCTAAGGCTGAGCCCAGGAGCCCATGACTGCCCCAGCTAGAGGTGTTTGTTCAGGGAGCTGGGCTAAGGAGGGTCAGGGGAGAAGGGAACTAATTGCTTTTTGCCTAGTACCTGGTATACACCTGCTACTCTTCATGAATGAAGTAACCTGATACCACCTCTTAATAATCCCAGGATGTGTACATTATATTCCTTTTATAAAAATATAGACTCTGGCCGGGCACAGTGGCTCACGCCTAATCCCTGCACTTTGGGAGGCTGAGGCAGGCAGATTGCCTGAGGTCGGGAGTTCAAGACCAGCCTGGCCAACATGGCAAAACCTCGTCTCTACTAAAAATACAAAAATTAGCCAGGCGTGGTGGCAGACGCCTGTAATCCCAGCTACTTGGGAGGCTGAGGTTGGAGAATTGCTTGAACTTGGAAGGCAGAGGTTGCAGTGAGCTGAGATCGCGCCATTGCAGTCCAACCTGGGTGATGAGAGAAACTCCATCTCAAAAGAAAAAAAAAATAGACTCTGGGAGGTAACTGCCCCAGGTCACACAATTCTGCTGACTCCAAGGTTCATGCTTTTCTCTCCACCCACAGTGTTATAGCCCCCACACACCTGCCCCCTCACGCTTTCCTGCAAACGTTCATAGACGAGGAAAGTGGCAGGAGCCCATACCTCCATTTGATTCCTGCTCTGCTGCTTCATTATTGAGTGATTTCCTTCAGCAACAGTTAATCCTCCTAACCCTTGTGAACATCCACTATGTTCTAGGGGTACATGATGGAGCAAACTAATCAGGGACCTTGCCTTTGTGGAGCTTACAGATGCAGGGAGGAGGATACATTAAGCAGCTAATCACAAGGCAAATGTAAAAGTCCATTTACAAAATATGAAAGAAAGTGTGGAGAGCTATAAGGGCATAAAATAGGGAGAACTAATCTAGTCTGGTGCCAGGGAAGGTTTTCTGGAGGATATGAGACTTGAGCTGAAGCCGGAGAGATGAACATGAATTATATGAGGACAGAAATGGGAAGAACTGCTCCACACAGAGGAAACAGCATCTTCGAAGACCCTGGGTTAGGAAATGGAGTGGGATTGGGGCCTGGAAGACAAGGCGGAGAGTGATAGGAGATGGGAGGTAGACAGCAAGCAGATCATTCAGGGACTTACAGACCATGGTGAATACAATGGTCTCCATCCTGAAAGCAATAGGAACCTTTACGTTTTCAATGGAGTAGGGCGGTGACATGGTCATACTGTAAGCATACTCTGTAGGGAATCCATTTAAGAGGCAAACTGGTCCTCTTGATTTTTAGACAAGTTTTGTAACCTGTCAATTCCCTCATCAGTCTGAGGATGATGCCAGTCTGTCATGAGGATTGTTTTCTGGTCTGTGAAGTGTTTTTGGAAGGAAAGTACAGAAAGCCCACTGGCCACCCCTCTCTGCCTCTTCACCCCTCCCTGCAGCTGGAAGTGCTGACCAACCTGGCCAATGAGACCAACATTCCTACTGTCCTACGGGAATTCCAGGTACAGGCCAGCTCCCAGCCAGAAGGGCCCGGGAGAGGTACCCATCAGATCTTTGTGCCCTGGTGGGTCAAACCTCTTATGAGCCCAAAGCTGGAGAAGCTATTATCTTACATTCCCCTTCCAATGTGTTTGGCTAGCTTTGGGCGAAGGAATCACTGGATTGGGGGTGGAGGTGTCGCCCCCTTTCCCAAGTCTTAGTCACTGGCATGATGAGCCATAAAATGAAGGGCCACAGCCTTCTTGAAGGTCACCCTCCAGCCTGCAGAGTCACTGAGGGATTTCTTTGTCATATCTCACAGACCTATATTCGCAGCATGGACAAGGACTTTGTGGCAGCCACAATCCAGGCCATTGGACGCTGTGCAACTAACATTGGCCGAGTCCGTGACACCTGCCTCAATGGCCTGGTGCAGCTGCTGTCCAACCGTGATGGTCAGTGTTTGCCTGAATGTCTAATCGTGATGATCAGAAGATGCCTGCCTGCAGGTCTGACTCTGCTAGCCAGTGGATATCCACCAGTCTGCCTAGACATGATGTGTGTCCATTGGTCTGTCTGTCTTGATCAGGGAGGGCCCAAGTGTTCCTACACCTCTGAGGGCTGCTAGAGAAGTGAAGGGGTTGAAAGAAAGAACCAAGGGCCTGGGGCACTGCAGGTGTGTCTGTCCACCTGAGCATGGCTATCTGACTGTCTTGGGGTCCATACACTCATTTTTCTTCCGTAGAGCTTGTGGTTGCAGAGTCAGTGGTCGTCATTAAGAAATTGCTACAGATGCAGCCAGCACAACATGGAGAGATCATCAAACACTTGGCAAAGCTTACAGACAACATCCAGGTGAGGGAGTAGCCACATTTTCACTCCCCACTTCAAGGTCTTCCCCGTGATTTCAAGACTGTATAATTAAATATGCTAGCCTTATCAAAAGTAACTTCCAAACCTTAGGTCTTCAGGTGGGAGGAGGAGAGACATTGGACCATGTGACCTTGACCTTGTTACCCAAGATTTGCCTTCCCTTTGGAGACCCTCACCGAGCGCCATGGACTTTACTGCTACTCTTGCTTTCTCTCTAAAGCTCTAGCCAACCATGGTTAAGTGACAAATCTTGTATTTTTCTGTTGCACTGCTAAGCTGAAACATCTAAACAAGGCATTCCCAAAAATTCAGAAGAGTAACATGGAAATAAAGCACTGAGGGTACAATGAATCCAGAAAGTCAGTCTTTTGTATCATGATTGACTTAGGGTCTTGAAAGCTCTATGCTAATGAAGCCCTAGGGAAGAGAGGAAATGCTGTCCAGGAAATGTCTACCTTTTAACCTCTCTGTCTCTCTCCCACCACCCCCAACTCCCATTTCCAGAGAACCCATAATACAATAGGCCAGCACAGATGAGGAGTGCTGTTTCCCTGGAAGTCCACATTCCTACCCACCCACTTTCCCATATTTACCCACTCCTCTCCCACAACCACAGGTGCCCATGGCCAGAGCCAGCATCCTGTGGCTCATCGGAGAGTACTGTGAGCACGTCCCCAGGATTGCACCTGATGTCTTAAGAAAAATGGCCAAGTCATTCACAGCAGAGGAGGATATTGTCAAGCTGCAGGTCATCAACTTAGCAGCCAAGCTCTACCTGACCAACTCTAAACAGGTAAAGATTGAGAGATGACCCCCCAAATACTCTGGTTCCCAGAAACTCCCTAGACAGTATTCTTTTGGCCCTCCCTAGGCAGGGCTGAACTCTAGCTCCTATTTTGGAAAAGAAGAATCAGGGAAGGTGGCTGGTCTGCCCATGTAACCAATGCTACCCCAGTGCCCACAGCTATTCTGGGGACTCAAAGACCTTGTAGTGCTGGTAGTCACTGTTGAAGAGACTCTCCTATGAAGCTGTGACCTCCAGTTGGCTAGTAAAAGAGTCCTGTCTGCCACCTTGGAACTCTGGGGCTGCGAAGGACCACAGTTGATTGAAATAAGGGAAGGGCCCAACAGTGGCAGGTACTGATGGGAGAACATGCATCCCAGATGTGGTCTGTGCTTCCTCCCAAAGCTTGACAATGCTTGGCCAGTCTGTGCCAAAGATAAGGGAGTGAGTCTCTGCTTGGACTTGGGTGGTACTGGTGGCCACTGTCATTCCCAAGGTGAAAGGTTATAAGAGATACATAGCCAAGGATGAGGCTCAACTAAGTTGTAGTATCAGGGCATTCAGAGCCTTCTAGCTGTCTGGCATCTCTTGAGATGGTTCCAGGAGATTCTTCTAAAATAAAGCATAATGTGCTGAGCTTTTCAAGGTGTCAGGGACATCAAACACTATGACAATTTCCACACGCTCCTACTCAGTTAAGCAGGACAGGGATTGGCAAACTACTGCCCATAGGCTGAATCTGGCCTATGCCTGTTTTTGTAAATAAAGTTTTGTTGGAACACAGCCCTGCTCGTTCATTTATGAATTACCTGTGGCTGCTTTTGTGCTACAACAGCAGGGTTGACTAGTTGCAACAGACTGTATTGCCCACAAAGCCTAGAATAGTTATTCTCTGGCCCTTTTATAGAAAGACTCTGCCAATCCTTGAAGCAAAACATCTGGGTAGGTGGCTGGGGTCTACAGATTTATAGCAGGGATATCCCCTGGAGACTGTAGCCTCCCTGCCATGCCCACTCTGCATGGGAGTCTTTGGATGGTGGCACTTGTCTTTTTCAGTGGCTTCTTTGATCCATGGTGGCCAGAGTGAGCCCCAGAGGCTCAAGCTGAGGTAGGTAGGGCCACCAAGTGCTGGGACTCTAATCAGGAGTCAGAAAGGACAGCAGCTACATGTGGAGGCAACTGAGTCTGTGGGTATCAGTGTTGTGGGCACAGCAGATAGGAGAGAGAGAAGTTAGAGGGAGAGGGAGTACCATGGAGAAGCATTCAATCATTGAATGAATATTTGTGTACTTTCTTTGTTCAGGCGGGAGGAAGGAGCAAGTGGGAGGAATGTTTGAAAAGATGAAGCAGCCTGGGTGGGGAGCCACCCAGGTAGGTCAGAGTCTGACATGCTCAGCACTGAGCCAGGGTCCTGAACCCCAGGATGGTGAGGTCGGCATGTTTTCATAAGCTTGGGCCTGTCCACGTGGCATTTCTCCAAGTTGTCACTGTGAGCTACATGTGCATTTGTTCATTTATTTAACATATAGGCCTACTATTTGCCTGGTAATGTGCTACGTCCTGGGGATATGACAATGAGTGAGACACATTTACAGGTCTCTAGATACTCACAGCCAAGTAGGAGAAACAGGAGAAAAATAAACATTTTAAACACAGTAGGAAGAGCTGTAATCAGGGTTGGCACAGAGAGCTGTGGGTATATACGGCTTAACCCTCCCCCAGGAAGGACCCCTGTCAGGGCACCCAGAGTAGGCTGTTCAGGCAAATGGACACTCACCTCCAGGATGCCCTTTACCTGAAAGTGAGTTTTTGCAAACCCCTTAGAATGGTTATTTGATTCAATAAAGATTTTTGTCCTTTCTTTCTCCTTTCTTCCCAGCCTCTTCTGGGAGTGGTAAAGAAGGGGGAGTCCTTGGTGTACTAGGAGGGAGGTGGTTTGGATGTGCACATGGCCATGATTGCAAAACGTAGTGATGCTTCCCATCCTGGGACCATGGGTGGCAATCTGCCCAGCTAAAAGGTCACAGTAATCTCAGTCATTCTCTTCAATTTGGACATGGCCCCACTGCATGCCAGATCCTGGTGCAGGCTGAGGCCAAGGAAATGACCAAGATGAGGCCTCTGCCCTGCTATTGATCATCAGATAATCAGATTCTAGACCGGAGACCACAAAGGCATAATATGCAGGCTTAAGCAGGCAGCGGGGGAGGGGAGGTTGGTAGTGAAAGTGGTTATTACATCCACATGGATATAGAACCTGGGGAAACTGCCTAGCAGGTGAGTTTGCTTTTATATGTCAGGTAAGATGTGTGGCAGGAGGTTCTGCCAGGGGCACAGTGGGATCTGCAACCCTCCCATGTGACCGTCTTTACAGTGAATGGAAAATTGTGACAAATTTTGCAGAATTGCTGTTAAAAACTTAAACTTTTTAAATATTCTAAAGGTAATACATGCTCGTCGTAGAACATCTGGAAAACTCAAAAAGTTAATAGTTTATTAATAAGTCCACCACTTAGAAGACCACCATTAATTTTATATTTCCTTATTTTTTATTCCTATATATAGTCATTCAGAAGTTGTACATTTGTCTATTGTCCAATATTTTAAACTTTTCTGCTTCTTTTCAATGCTTTCATATTTAATACTTTTTTTCCCAGTCACATTTCAATTAAAATTTTCACTTTGAATTTTCGCCAGACTGGGTTCAGTGGCTCACACCTGCAATCCCACTTTGGGAGCCCAAGGTGGGTGGACCATTTGAGGTCATGAATTCAAGACCAGCCTGACCAACATGGTGAAACCCTGTCCCTACTAAAAGTACAAAAAAATTAGCTGGGTGTGGTGGTGCACTGAAATCTCAGCTACTTGGGAGGCTAAGGCAGGAGAATTGCTTGAACCTGGGAGCTGGAGGTTGCAGTGAGCTGAGATGGCACCACTGCACTTCAGCCTGGGCCACAGAGCAAGATCCATCTCAAAAATAAACAAAAATAAAAAAGAATTTTCTCCAGAATTTTTTCTACGTTCACATTTTTAAATCAATTGTATTAGTTTTCTGCTACATAATAAATTACTGTAAATTTAGGGGCTTCAAACAACACACGTTTATTTTTTCAATGTCTATGGGTCGAGAATTCAGGTATGGCTTAGTTGGATCTTATGCAAGGCTACAATTGAGGTGTCAGCCAAGGCTGAGTTTTTATCTGGAGGCTGTACTGGGGAAAGGTCCACTTCCAAGTCACATGGTGCCAGGATCCACTTCCTTGCAGTTGTAGGATTGTGGCCCTGGCATCTTGCTGGCTGTCAGCTGGGGACTGCCTTTGCCTTCTAGAGGCCGTCCTTAGCTCATTGCCATATGGGCCTCCCAACACGGATGCTTATTTCTCCAAAGCCACAAGGGAGAAAGTCTCTAGAGTCAGTCTGCTAGCAAGACAGTCTTCTTTTTATTTTTTGATTTTTATGGGTACATAGTAGGTGTATACATTTATGGTATACGTGATATATTTTGATACAGGCATACAATGCATAACAATCACATCAGGGAATGGGGTATCCATCCTCTCAAGCATTTATCTTTTGTGTTACAAACAATCAAATTACACTCTTTTAGTTATTTTTAAATGTATAATGAATTATTGTTGACTGTAGTCACCCTGTTGTGCTATCAAATACTAGATCTTAGCATTCTATATAACTACAATTTTGTACCCATTAACCATCCCTACTTCCCCCCACCCACTACCCTTCTCAGCCTCTGGTAACCATTATTCTACTCTCCAACTCCATGAGCTCAGTTCTTTTCATTTTTAGCCCCCATAAATAAGTGAGAATATGTGAAGTTTGTTTTTCTGTGCTTGGCTTATTTCACTTAAAATAATGACCTCTAGTTCTATCCATGTTGTTGCAAATGACAGAATCTCATTCTTTTTTTTTTTTTAATTCTTTTTTTATAGTCCTGCATTGTGTATATGTACCATATTTTCTTTATCCGTTTGTCTGTTGATGGACACTGAAGTTGCTTTCAAATCTTGGCTATGGTGAACAGTGCTGCAATAAACGTGGGAGTGCAGATATCACTTCAATATGTTGATTTCCTTACTTCTGGATATATGCATAGCGTTGGGATTGCTGGATCATACGGTAGCGATATTTTTAGTTTTTTTTTTTTTTTTTTTTTGAGATGGAGTCTTGCCCTGTTGCCCAGGCTGGAGTGCAATGGCGTGATCTCAGCTCACTGCAACCTCCCGGGTTCAAGTGATTCTCCTGCTTCAGCCTCCCAAGTAACTGGGATTACAGGTGCCTGCCACCAATCCTGGCTAATTTTTTGTATTTTTAGTAGAGATGGGTTTTCACCATGTTGGCCAGGATGGTCTCCATCTCTTGACCTCATGATCCGCCAGCCTCCAAAGTGCTGGAATTACAGGTGTGAGCCACCACGCCCAGCCTATTTTTAGTGTTTTAAGGAACCTCCAAACTGTTCTCCATAGACATTCCAACTAACAGTGTACAAGGGTTGCCCTTTCTCCATGTTCTTGTCAGCATTTGTTATTGCCTATCTTTTGGATATAAGCCTACTTGGGGCGAGATGATATATCATTGTTTTTTTGTTTGTTTTGTTTTGTTTTTTGAGACGGAGTCTTGCTCTGTCACTCAGGCTGGAGTGTGCAGTGGTGCGATCTCGGCTCACTGCTCAACAACCTCTGCCTCTGTCGTTCAAGTGATTCTCCTGCCTCAGCCTCATGAGTAACTGGGACTAGAGGCGTATGCCACCATGCCCAGTTAATTTCTGTACTTTTAGTATAGATGGGGTTTCGCCATGTTGGACAGGCTGGTCTCAACTCCTGACCTCAGGTGATCCGCCTGCCTCAGCCTCCCAAAGTGCTGGGATTACAGGCATGAGCCACCATGCCTGGCCTTTCATTGTAGTTTTGATTTGCATTTCTCTGATGCTCAATGATGTTGATCACCTTTTCATATACCTGTTTGCTATCTGTATGTCTTCTTTTGAGAAATGTCTATTCAGATCTTTTGCCCATTTTTAAATTGGATTATTGAATTTTTTTTTCTTATTGAGTTGTTTGATCTCCTTACATATTCTGGTTATTAATCCCTTGTCAGATGGGTAGTTTGCAATATTTTTTCTCCTGTGGCTTGTTTGTTGATTCCTTTAGTTTGCAATTTTTTTTCTCCTATTCTGTGGCTTGTCTCTTTGTTGATTTCTTTAGTGTGCAGAAGCTTTGTAACTTGATGTGATCCCATTTTTCTACTTTTGCTTTGGTTGCCTGTGCATGTGGGGTATTACACAAGAAATCTTTGCCCAGTACAATGTCCTGGAGAATTTCTCTAATGTTTTATTTTAGTAGTTTCATAGTTTGAAGTGTTAGATTTAAGTTTTTAATACATTATGATTTGATTTTTGCATATGGTGAGAGATAGGAGTCTGGTTTTATTCTTCTGCATATGGATATCCCGTTTTCCCAGCACCGTTTATTGAAGAGACTCTCCTTTTCCTAATGTATGTTCTTGATACCTTTGTCTTTTTTTTGTTGTTGTTTTTTTTTTTTTTTTTTTTTTTTTGAGACGGAGTCTCGCTCTGTGGCCCAGGCTGGGGTGCAGTGGCCGGATCTCAGCTCACTGCAAGCTCCGCCTCCTGGGTTTACGCCATTCTCCTGCCTCAGCCTCCCGAGTAGCTGGGACTACAGGCGCCCGCCACCTCGCCCGGCTAGTTTTTTGTATTTTTTTTAGTAGAGACGGGGTTTCACTGTGTTAGCCAGGATGGTCTCGATCTCCTGACCTCGTGATCCGCCCGTCTCGGCCTCCCAAAGTGCTGGGATTACAGGCTTGAGCCACCGCGCCCGGCCGATACCTTTGTCAAAAATGAATTCACGGCCAGGCGTGGTGGCTCACGCTTGTAATCCCAGCACTTTGGGAGGCCAAGGCTGGTGGATCACCTGAGGTCAGGAGTTCAAGACCAGCCTGGCTAACATGGCGAAACCCCGTCTCTACTAAAAACACAAAAATTAGCTGGTTGTGGTGGCGGGTGCCTGTAATCCCAGCTACTCGGGAGGCTGAGGCAGGAGAATTGCTTGAACCCAGGAGGCGGAGGTTGCAGTGAGCCAAGATCGCGTCATTGCACTCCAGCCTGGGGTACAAGAGCGAGACTTTGTCTTCATCGCAAAAAAAAAAGTAAATGCTACTGATTTTTTTTTTTTTTTTTTTTTTTTGGAGACAGAGTTTTGCTCTTGTTGCCCAGGCTGGAGGGCAACGGCTAATTTTTTTTTTCCTTTGAGATGGAGTTCTCGCTCTGTTGCCCAGGCTCTGGAGTGTAGTTGTGCAATCTCAGTTCACTGCAACCTCCGTCTCCTGGGTTCAAGCAATTCTCCTGCCTCCGACTCCCAAGTAGCTGGGATTACAGGTATGTGCCACCATGCCCAGCTAATTTTGTATTTTTAGTAGAGAAGGGTTTCTCTATGTTGGTCAGACTGGTCTCGAACTCCTGACCTCAGGTATTCTGCCTGCCTCAGCCTCCCAAAGTGATTACAGGTGTGAGCCACCGTGCCTGGCCAATGCTACTGATTTTTTTTTTTTTTTTTTTTGAGACGGACTCTCACTCTGTCGCCACACTGGAGTGCAGTGGCACCATCTTGGCTCACTGCAACCTTCACCTCCCGGGTTCAAGTGATTCTCCTGCCTCAGCCTCCTGAGTAGCTGGGACTACAGGTGTGCACCACCACATCCAGCTAATTTTTGTATTTTTAGTAGAGACAGGATTTCACCATGTTGGCCAGGATGGTCTCAATCTCTTGATTTTGTGATCCGCCTGCCTCGGCCTCCCAAAGTGCTGGGATTACAGGCGTCAGCCACTGCACCTGGCCAATGCTACTGATATTTATGTGGATTTTGTATCCTGCAACTTTACTGAATTTGTTTATCAGTTCTAATAGTTTTTTGGTGGAGTTCTTAGATTTTTTTAACTATAAGATCATATCATCTGCAAACAAGGATAATTTGAATTCTTTTCCAATTTGGATACCCTTTATGTCTTTCTCCTGTCTGATTGCTCTAGCTAGGACTTCCAATACAGAGTCTTCTTAATCAAACATAATCATAGGATCATATATAATCATATACCACCTTTGCCATATCCTGTTGGTTAAAAGCAAGTCTCAGGTTTTGCCCATACCCAAGGTGAGGGATTGCACAAAGGCATGAACACCAGGAGGCAGCTACTGGTGGGGAAGACCTTAAAATCTGTCTGCCACATCCATCGAGAGCTTAAACTTACTCATGTGTAATGTGTGAATTGAGGATGTATTTCAATTTTTTTTTAATAGCCAGTTTTCTAAGCATGATTAGCAGGCAGCTGCAAGGTAGCATGTACATTGGCATAGGTTATGGAAAGATAGTGTTTCCCACTTAAAATTCCTCCCTGACAACTGGAGCCTGTTGGTGAGGGGGAGCCTTGTTCTGTTCTTGGCATACTGGAGTGTATCTCATAGGCCTTCTTGAGTAGCCTGTAATTCCTGCATATCCTGGCTAGATGAGGTGGGGGTCTTGGTGGTGCACACAGGATGCCACAATCCACAGGGAGTGGCTCCTTGGGGTGGAGAAGGGTAATGAATTATTATAGGCAAATCCTGCAGTGTCGAGGTGGTGGGCCAGCCCTTCTTGTGTTGGTTGTTAACATGCAGTTAAGGCCGTGGACAGATGGATCCAAATACCAAACAGTTCTGTCTAGAACTAGGCAAGGTCTTAAAGGAGGGAGTCTGTGATCAGCCAGCTGGGAAATCTGTGGAGGAAGACATTGTTCAAACCAAAAGAGGGATCAGCAGCCTCTTGATAATGGACCATGTTGGTATAGGGCATCCACTAGCGCTGGCCATTTAGATGGTGTCTGACCAAGAGAGGGGCAGGTTGGTGATGAAATCTGTTGTGATGGCATCTTATTTTCATATTTTTAAGTCTATTCTATTAGGGGTGCATGGGGTTGGGATTGCTTATCTGTGACTAGAACAGTATCGGAGGTGCTGCTTTGCTGGAAGGGACTGAGCTGAAGAGGTCCTGTGGGCCAGATTGGAGGTATGAATGTGGAATCATAGTGGCTCTCTAGAGTGGTGTGGGGCAATTCTGCCACAGCAGCTGCTCTGACTCTGGGTCAGCATCTGAGGGGCTTTGCCCCTCATGGACATCTGCTTGATGTCCCTGCCAGATTAGCTGGGTTAACCACGTCCAAGGCTGCATGTAACAGTATGTCACCATAAACCTCAGGAAGAACAGAGTCAGTTCCAGGCTCCCTCCTG
The DNA here is from genome assembly GCF_003255815.1 of Theropithecus gelada. NCBI lineage: Eukaryota > Metazoa > Chordata > Mammalia > Primates > Cercopithecidae > Theropithecus > Theropithecus gelada. The sequence continues at coordinate 2,601,741 of NC_037675.1, forward strand.
CTGGCCTCTGATGCCCCTGGGCATTCTGGTTGTTGACTACTTGGTGGTTTTGATCTTGGTCACAAGTGATGGAAACATGGAGACCTGGACCAGGGCAGGCTCCTTATGTCAGCAGGTAGGCAGTGAAGGGAAGCAGATGGGGTACAGCTCCAGCAGATGCAGGCCTAGGTGCAGTACTGATGGGCTCCTTGGCCTGGGAAAAGCTCCTTAATGATTCTGCTTCTTTTCTGTAAAATGGGGGCAATAATGCCTACCTCTCAGAAGGCTTGGGGAGATTAGATGAGCTAGTGTGGAGCACCTAGCAGTGCTTGGTGCCAGAAGGCACTTGATAAGTGATGGCTGCTACCACTGTTGCCATGTTAAGGCAGGTTAGATTAGGCCAAGATCATGGCAGAAATGGAGAGATTTCAGGTCTGCAGTTGTAGCTTCCCTGACTGCAGACTGTGAACCCTACATGACCTTGGCAAATGCATCAGCAGCTGCAGTTTGCCTTAATGTCTCATTAGAACCTTCCAGGGAAGGATCAAGACCTCTGAGACCCCTGGGCTGCTCAGAATCTACTAAGTGGGTGGATAGGACATGAGGGTGGCCCCTGCCAAAGGGACCCCTGTTTATCTGCCCTGTCTTTTTGTTGTCTAATTCCCCCCTGGGTGGTGAAGCCTGGAAACTGTGAGGTCCAGTAGAGCATTCCAGACTTCCACATACCCTGCCGCCCTGGAGTAAAGCGGGTGGAAAGGCCTGGAGAGGTAGGAACCACAAACCTGGGGGAGAATGGAGTCCAGAGCCAGGAGTGGGGAAAGTCCAAAAGGAAAACCTCTTTTGCTGGCCCAAGGCAGTTGTCAAAGTTGGGGTCATCAGGAGGCATGGTCAGAGAGATGAGAGAAAATTCTGAGCCCAGAACAAGGGCAGGTGGGGAGGGAGAGCTGGGTGGAAGCAGCTGGTCCTAAGCAGGGAGAGGAGACATTCTGCCTGCAAGTGTCGGCTTAAAGAATCTGGTTCTGAGCCTCCTGTGTCCCCACCCCCTCTGTCAGCTGACCCACCTCTTCCTGTTCCTCCAGACCAAGCTGCTGACCCAGTATGTGCTGAGTCTGGCCAAATATGACCAGAACTATGATATTCGCGACCGGGCACGCTTCACCCGGCAGCTCATCGTCCCTTCCGAGCAGGGTGGGGCCCTTAGCCGCCATGCCAAGAAGCTCTTCCTGGCACCCAAACCAGCTCCAGTCTTGGAGTCATCCTTCAAAGGTGGGAGATGAAATCAAGGGTAACATTCCTAGGGGAATGGGAAGGAACTGGCCAGAGTCTCTGCCCCAGACCTTCCTGAAGCCCCTAGCCAGGCACCATGCTTCTGTGGGCAGTCCTACTCCCTGGCTCACTCCTTTTGCCCCTGCTGTGGCACCAGGAATTACTCTTTCACCTGCCCACAACCACTGCCAGCATCATCTCACTTGAGGGTCTGCCTTACCGGCCAGGATGGGCTCCTGCCTCTTCTCCTCTCAGGCTCCCTTTTTAATCTCCCTCCCTGAGCAGACAGTAGGCTTTGGAAGACATACCAAGATCTTAAATACCAAGGATCCAGGAAGGCAGAAAGCAAAACAACACACAGAGGAGAGGGTGTGTGTGTGTGTGTGTGTGTGTGTGTGTGTATATATATATATATATTTTTTTTTTTTTTTTTTTTAAGACGGAGTCTCGCTGTGTCGCCCAGGCTGGAGTGCAGTGGCACGATCTCGGCTCACTGCAAGCTCTGCCTCCCGGGTTCATGCCATTCTCCCGCCTCAGCCTCCGAGTAGCTGGGACTACAGGCGCCTGCCACCACGCCCAGCTAGTTTTTTGTATTTTTAGTAGAGACGGGGTTTCACCATGTTAGCCAGGATGGTCTCGATCTCCTAATCTCGTGATCCACCCGCCTCGGCCTCCCAAAGTGCTGGGATTACAGGCTTGAGCCACCGCGCCCGGCCTGAGAGGTGTATATTTTTATAAAGGTCCTGAGAAAGCAGTTGCATGTACTCTGTAAGCTTAGTCACTACAGTCAGTTCAGATCCCAGGCCCCAGGGCTTCAGCCTTGCTCTGTTCTTGGGCTTGGCCCTTAAGGCCTCTTTTCCCAAGACAAGGGCCCTGAGAGGGGGCCGGGGGTGAAGGGTTCTCCTGCTGGCTCTCTGGACCCCAGGAGCAGAAGCCAGGAACCTACACACAAGAGATCCTCCTTCACAAAGCTCAGTTCTTCTGCGTATCTTTTCGTTCTTTTTCTCTTCCCTGGACCTCAGGAATGGGGAGATTCTGAGGGTGGGTGTAGCTTTGAAATTCTCCCAGGAAGAAGGCAACAGTCCCTTTCTCCCTGGCACCATCCCTACTCACAGGCCTGTGCTGCCCTCCTCCAGCGGTGCCTCACCTCTGACCTGGACTCCCGCACACTCATGCTCTGATGCTCATCTCTCCCGGCTGAGTCCAGAGCCTGACTAGACATGCTTCCCAAGCAGATGGGCTGGCAGCATCTGTGGGCCCAGAGTCTCCTCCTGCTCACCTCTGTAGGCCGCCTCTCCCTGGCCCTCAGTCCCTGCTCTGGCCTGGCCAGCCTTTTCTTCCAGCATGTGGGCCTAAAGGTGCAGTCAGGGTGGAAGAGCCATTAGGGCACACATCCATCTCCTTCTCCTACCCACCTGGGAAGCCCCGACCAGAATCATGACCCAGCCCCACCTGGGAAATAGCTCCCAGAGCTCTCCCTCACTGCTGCTACCTGCCTGACCTCTAAACCTATCCCTAGACCGGGACCACTTCCAGCTGGGCTCACTGTCCCACCTGCTCAATGCCAAGGCCACAGGCTACCAGGAGCTCCCAGATTGGCCGGAGGAAGCCCCAGACCCATCTGTGCGCAACGTGGAGGTCAGCGGGGTGGAGGGTTGAAGTGTGTGAGTGTGTGTTGGTGGGGGCAGACAGTAAGGAGCTCTGACAGTGCTGGCCCAGCCCTCCTAACACCTTCCCCACACACACAGGAAGAAGATCTTTCCCTTATTGAGACTCACGTGGGCCTGTTGGGCGAATACACTGAGGTCCCACCTCCGTGTGCCTCTCCCATGCCCTGTCTGTGCTCTCTCCCATGCCCGTGTGCTCTCTCCCATGCCCTGTCTGTGTCCCTCTGCTTCCCCTGTGTGCTGTGCTCCTGGGCCTTCCCATGTTCTGTTTCCACCTTGGTTTGGCAGTGCCCCTCTGTGAGCAGCATCCCCTCCCCTCCATGGACAGTGCCCCTTTCTTCCTCCTCTGTTCTTCCCTTTGTGGGACAGACCAGGTAGGGCCTCATGAAGAGGTGGAATAAAGGGTAAGGGCTTGTGCCTGCCTTCCTTCTCCCCAACCATTATGAAATGACCCTGCATCCTACTCCCATCTCCAGGTACCTGAATGGACCAAGTGCTCAAATCGGGAGAAGAGAAAGGAGAAGGAAAAACCCTTCTACTCGGACTCTGAGGGGGAGTCAGGCCCCACAGAGTCCGCAGACAGTGGTAAGCAGATGGCAGAGCTGGGGTCCTCTGTGCTCCCGCCCATGTGTCTGCATGACTGGCTATATGAGGGGTGTATGTATATGGTCATGTGTCTAGGGGTGTGCATCTGCTTGTGAGTTGTTTGTGCACCTGAGGGATTCATGTTCCAGGTATGTGTGCTTGTGCAGGTTTCTATCCATGGAGTCCATCTGTGTTTCTGTCAGTTCCAGCTGGCATGTAGGGCTGGGGGCAGGTCAGAGAGGGTTCAGTACTGAATCTGAAGGTGGAACCCAGGTGCCTGCTCTAGACCCAAGGAGGCCTGCATATGAGGGAGGAGGCCTCATATTATTCCTCCACAGACCCTGAGTCTGAGAGTGAATCAGACAGTAAGAGCAGCAGCGAGAGCGGCTCTGGGGAGTCCAGCAGTGAGTCTGACAATGAAGACCAGGATGAGGATGAGGAGAAAGGCAGAGGCAGTGAGAGGTGAGAAGGGAGCCAGCCAGATGGCGGGTGGGGTTCCGGGCGCTTTCCTGAAAAGAAGGGCTAGCACTGAGCTTTAGCCAGTCTCCTAAGAGCCCCTGAGTCCCTTATGAGCTGGCTGGGGTTGTCAGCTCACATGACAACTGCTTTCGCTGGCTGCAGGAGATCTCTGAAGCCTCGTGGGGAGGTGTGGAGAAGCAACCAGGGGCCTGGAGCCTGAGCTGGCACAAGCTGGCTTCAAGCTCTCATGAGGTCCCTGCTATAGGACTTCAGGTGTGAACCCTGAAGGTGTGAGCCCAGGTGTGAGCCCAGGCTCCCCACTCCACTCCAGCTTTTCAGCATTTCTTCTGCTTCTGTGAAGCAAGGAGGGGGTGTCCAGGCCAGGCCTGAGCCCACCTTTCCCACTCTCCTTCAGTGAACAGAGTGAGGAGGATGGTAAGAGGAAGACGAAGAAGAAGAAGGTGCCAGAGGGAAAAGGAGAAGCGTCATCCTCTGATGAGGACAGTGATTCCAGCAGTAGCACATCAGAGTCCGAGATGACATCAGAGTCCGAGGAGGAGCAGTTGGAACCTGCCTCCTGGAGGAGGAAAACAGTGAGAGCCTTGGGACAGTCAGGGTGTGCTCATGGGCCAGACTCAGACATCTATCTCTCTACCATCCAGAACAGACCATGACATCTTCTTCCCAACCCAGAACATGCCAAGGTGCTCCCCTTACCCACACCCATATCCCATTTTTCTCTTTCAGCCTCCCAGCAGCAAAAGGGCCCCTGCAACCAAGGAGATCTCCCTGCTTGATCTAGAGGACTGTGAGTTTGGGTGGTAAAAGTCACAGGGGAAAGGAGGCCTGGGGAGCATGAATTAGAACGGCCCACAGGGATTCTGGATCAGGTTCCTCAGGTCTTGTGGGAGCAGGGGAGCAGACAGAACATATCTTCAGGCCTGAGAGGGCGGCAGCAGGGCTGACCTCCCCAGGTCTGGGGTTGAGGTCTAGGGATGGGTATTTTGCCAGAGCCTCCAGGCAGGCATGTGCGCGCCCCCCCCCCCCCCCGCTGTCCATGGTGCTGAAACGCGTACTCCTTGATCCCTAGGCTCCCTGCTCAACCCAAGTCACCTTCACTTTGCCTCATCATAGTCTTATCTACTCCCACAGTCACCCCTCCCAGTGTCCAGCCTGTGTCTCCCCCAGCAATTGTGTCTACCAGTCTGGCTGCTGACCTGGAGGGCCTGACACTGACAGATTCCACCCTGGTACCGTCGGTGAGTGGGATGGAGGAGGTGACTGGGCTGGGGCAGGGACACATCCCTGTGCTGCATCCTATGGTATGGATGTGTGTGGGGGGTGGGTGTGATGGAGGATGTGATAGCTTTGAGTCCCAGTTGCTGGATGGCCCTAGGGGACAATGCTGGGACAGGCTCACTCTGTCTTGCTCAGTTCTGTCCTTCCTTACCCCTCCACTCTAGCTTCTGAGTCCAGTGTCGCGTGTTGGGCGGCAGGAGCTGCTGCACCGGGTAGCTGGCGAGGGGCTGGTTGTGGACTATACCTTCAGCCGCCAACCTTTCTCCGGGGACCCCCACATGGTGTCTGTGCACATCCACTTCTCCAACAGCTCTGATACCCCCATCAAGGGCCTGCATGTGGGCACTCCCAAACTGCCTGCTGGCATCAGCATCCAAGAATTTCCTGAAATTGGTGCGAAGGGCTTTGGATGGGGTGGAGGAGGAGGCTCCTGGGCAGAGTCAATCTTTCTGTGGTTGTTGATACCCTTCTTGTGCCAGGCCAGGGGCCAAGCTATAGGGACACAGAGATAGCATCTAATGTGATCAACACTCTGGTGAACAAGACAGATTATGAAATAAGCAAGATCACATCAGGGCGGGAGGTGCTTGCAGCAGCAGATTTGAGCCTTGGTTGTTTCAGGACTAACTTAAATGTGGTGAGGGTGAGTGGGGGAAAGCAACCTTAAGAGTTCAGAAGGAAACCAGGAACAGTCTCCAGGGGCCAAGAAAGCCAAGATTCTGTAGAGGGTTGGTCAGCTGTAACAGTGGAGGGGAGAGTAGGGCTAGGCTGGGTTCTAGACCTATCAGGTGATGGTGGTCCTCCCTCTCCCCTTCACTGCCTTATACCACTTCAGAGTCCCTGGCCCCTGGAGAATCTGCCACTGCTGTAATGGGCATTAATTTCTGTGACTCAACCCAGGCAGCCAACTTCCAGCTGTGGTATGTGCCCAACTCAAGGTGGGGGTGAGAGGATGGGCTGGAAAGGGTCAGGGTAACAATGAACCAGAAATGGAGGTGGTACTTAGTGGGGATACATCATGATTGGGTGGGTCTGGAAGCCATCTTAGGCCCTCATTCCTCACCTCACTCTCTCACTGCCTCCAAGCTGTGCCTCTACACAGGGTGGGAGGTGAGGGGAGAGATAACGGCCTTAATTCTTCTCCCTCTGTTTCCTCCCACCCTTCCAGCACCCAGACCCGACAGTTCTATGTCTCCATTCAGCCACCTGTTGGGGAGCTGATGGCCCCTGTGTTCATGAGTGAAAATGAGTTTAAGAAGGAACAGGGTGAGTGCTCCCTGGGAGTGGGCAGAGAGGGAAGTATAGAAGCTGACTCCAGAACATCCAGCTTGAATGGTAGGGAGAATGGTGGTGTCCTTCATCTAGACCAGGGGTCAGCAAACTTTTTCTGTAACGGGCCAAAGATAAATGTTTTAGGCTTTGAGAATCATGTGATATCTGTTGCAGTTACAACACGACTGTGGCTGTTGAAACATATAAACATCCACAGACAGTATGTAAATGAATGAGTATGGCTGTGTTCCAAGAAATTTCCATTTATATTTATAGATACTGAAGTTTAAATTTCATATAATTTTCATGTGTCATGAAATATTAATCTTCTTTTGATTGCTTCCCCAACACTTAAAAATAATTTAAAACATTGTGGGCCATACAGGTGGTGGGCTGGATTTGGCCTGGAGGCTGTAATTTGTAAAACCTCTGGCCTACAAGAAAGAAGAGTGGCTTGGGCAAGGGAGGAGGGAAGATCATGGTTAGTTTTGGATAAACTGATTTTGAAATGCATTTGGAAAATTCAGCAGGAGCTATTTAGTATGCAACTGAAAATATGGGTCTATGCCCAGGAAACACTTTGAAGCTGGAGTCATGAGCATAGAGGTTGTAATGGAAGCTGTGAATATGAATGAGATCACTCTGGGAGGTGGGAGAAAATAGGAATGCCAAGGACAGAACCTTGGGGGAAAACCTGAATTCTGCAGAAGAAAGAGGAGGAGAGGGATAAGAGAAGGAGCACAGGGAGAGGTGGGAGGAGAACCAGGAGAGACAACAAGGCAGAAGGTGTCTGCAAACCACAGTTACTGAACACCTTCAGAGTCAGCGTATAAAAGGCTACTGCCAACCTGAGGGAGAGAGGGTCATTGCTAAAGGAGGGACAGAGGCCAATTGCAGTGGGTTGAGGGAGACCAGGGCTCAAGTAAATGGGGTCCTCTTTGGAGGACTTTAGCCATGAATGAGGAGGGAGACAGGGCATTGGCACGATGAAGGATCTCGCTTCTGGAAAGGATTTTTTGGAGACGGGAACACTTGAACATGAACAGATTGAAGGAACAAATACAAGAAAATGTTATTAGGAATGAAGGGGATGGAAGAAACAGGAGAGGGATGTCAGTTTCTAAAAGGAGGTGAAGTATGGGGGAAGCAGCGGAAGGAGGAAAGAGGCTCAAGAGAAGACTGTTGGTGTGCAGGAGGGCAGATGGAGGGGCTCCCACTGGGGGCCTAGAGCATGTGAGTGGAGAGAAGTCAGCCCTGCAGAATGAGGAGTTCTGGGGATGCTGGGAAGGTTTGGGGGCTTCAGGAGCCCTGACTAGGTCTGGAGCTGCTGCTGCAGAGGTACAATTAAAATTGTACCTGTGAATGCTGCATGTGACTACTGGATTCTGGCTGAGAGATCACAGCAGCCACCTGTCATCTTTTTGTGAGGGCTTAGCCTCCAGGAGCTGAGTGGGAGTTGAATGTGGGTTGGAGGGCCACCCAGGAAAGATCAAAGGGTATGAGGTTCAGGATTGGGGAACCTTTTAAGAACTGACTGGCCACTCTCAAGGGGCTGGTAGCCCAGATGTCTGATGGAGGAAGCGCCAAATCAGTCTTTGGTAACAACATGAATAAAGGCCTGGGTGGGAGGGGTACAGAGGCTAACGAAGGCTTCCTGATGGAGGGCCCAGTCTGAGAGCGAAGTACCGTCTCCCCAAGACTGATGATTTAGATTCTGACCTGCCCTTTGCATGATACCTTCCCAGCCTGGGAGAACTTGATGCTTAGTAAGCAGACCCAGGTGCTGGCCTCTTTACCCACCACAGCCTCTGCCCTCATCACGACCTCTGCCCCCAGGAAAGCTGATGGGCATGAATGAGATCACAGAGAAGCTCATGCTGCCAGACACCTGTCGGAGTGACCACATTGTGGTGCAGAAAGTGACTGCCACTGCCAACCTGGGTCGTGTTCCTTGTGGGACATCTGATGAGTACAGGTACTAGGCCACCAGTAGAGGGGAAATGATGAGCATGGGGGCCCTGGTTTGAAAGAGGAGCCCCAAGCGCTGATCCCCTTCCAAACACAGTCACCCTTAGCAGCTCTTCCCCACCCCTTCTACTCCCACCTCAGGTTTGCAGGGAGGACACTAACCAGCGGAAGCCTCGTTCTGCTGACCCTGGATGCCCGGCCAGCTGGAGCTGCCCAGCTGACTGTCAACAGTGAGAAAATGGTGATTGGCACCATGCTGGTAAAGGATGTGATACAGGCTCTGACCCAGTGACTTCCAAGTGCTGTGACCTCTTTGGCTCCTATCTGTACCTCCCCATGACATCTGGGCTGTCAGTCCCTCTCACCTTTCTCTCATCATCATCCTCATGCCAGATAGCATTCAGGGTGTCCTCTCTCCCTCGGGAGGACCACGCCTTCCCCTAATCCCCTCCCCATGTGTTCCTTAGTGATCTGTGCAGAGGGAGATGGCAGTCACTCCCTTCAGTCCTCCCAGCTCTCTGTAGCTATTTATGTAACACTCTCAATAAAATGTCTTCTCTCTAGCTGCTGGCTTGCTTTTCCTTTTGGGGGTTTGGAGGAGAGCTGCTAAGGGTGACTGTGTTTCGCCCTTGTGACCTTGTAGGGGAGGCTATGACTGCTTCTCAGGAACAACTCTGGTTGAATCCCCAAGGTGACCATCTCTGGGTCAGGATGCCTAGGAGTCTGCAGGCATCTCTGTGGAAGAGACATCTGGACTGGGATGGGAAAGCAAAGCTGGAAGAGCACCTTGGTTCTTTTTTTTTTTTTTTGAGACAGAATCTTGCTTTGTCGCCCAGGCTGGAATGCAGTGGCCGGATCTCAGCTCACTGCAAGCTCCGCCTCTCGGGTTCACGCCATTCTCCTGCCTCAGCCTCCCGAGTAGCTGGGACTACAGGCGCCCGCCACCTCGCCCGGCTCGTTTTTTGTATTTTTTTTTAGTAGAGACGGGGTTTCACCGTGTTAGACAGGATGGTCTCGATCTCCTGACCTCGTGATCCGCCCGTCTCGGCCTCCCAAAGTGCTGGGATTACAGGCTTGAGCCACCGCGCCCGGCCCCTTGGTTCTTTTTTATAGCCTCTGCAAAAACAAGTCCTCTTCAATGGCTGGCAGACCCCCTTAGTTCTTCTTATGGTCCCTTGGGAAGAAAGGACTCATAACATGGGGATTTCCCCAAACACAGGTGCTCAGTTCAACATATGTCAACTACCTCCAGTTAGGCGGCCTGGAGGCCCCACCTGAATGGGGTAGTGACCCACTAGTCATCTTAGTGGAATAATAGAAGATGTATAACTGTACTTCTCAAGTCAGTTTGTGGCAAGTCACCTGGTAATCCTATCACACGCAGATTCTATTAGTAGGTCTAGGATGAGGCCTGAAATTGCTTTTTTTTTTTTAAGTGAAAGCAGCCGGGCATGGTGGTTCACGCCTGTAATGCCAGCACTTTGGGAGGCTGAGGCGGGCGAATCACGAGCTCAAGACCAGCCTGGCCAACATGGTGAAATCCCATCTCTACTAAAGATACAAAAAATTAGCTGGGCATGGTGGCATGTGCCTGTAATTCCAGCTACCTGGGAGACTGAGGCAGGAGAATCGCTTGAATCCAGGAGGCAGAGGCTGCAGTGAACTGAGATCGTGCCATTGCACTCCAGCCTGGGCAATAGGGTGAAACTCCATCTCAAATAATAATAATAATAATAATGTGAAAGCAAGTTTATTAAGCAAGTAAAGAAACAGAAGAATGGCGACTCCATAGGCAGAGCAGCAGATTCTGTACCTGTGACAAGACACCAGCATCTGGTCACACCTGGAACAAACCTGGTGGGTGCAGTGGGGGTCAGGGCTCTCCCTGACACCTTTTCTGGTGAAGAAAGAGGCTGAGTGAGCAGTGATTCTAAAAGGTATAAAAAGTGTTCTATTAGGATGTGTTCTGTACCTTCCCTTCCCCTGCAAAGTCTATGATCAAATAAGTTTAGGAATCTTAGATTTAAGTGAAATAAGTTCATTTCCCATAGGTCTTCTCAGAACCTTTACTATGCTAATGTACACTGTGACCACCTCTCAGCCTGCAGTGTTACTCAAACTTGGTTTTGATCTTGGAACACTTTGCTCACATCATCTTGATTGACTGGGTTACAAGGAACACACTCCAGTGATAGTTTGAGATGTTGTACCTCAGCCTCTGATCCTCTGTGACCAAGACTTCAGGCCCTTGGCCATACTGTCCCACAGCCCTGCCACTTAGACATCCCTGAGCACATCTGTTCACGGGTAAGATGGGGTGAAGCAGGTGTGGCTGTCCTCTCACGGAAGGAGAACAAAGGCAGTGCCAGGGGACAGCCCTGCCTCTGGCTCCAGGGACTTGCTGGGCACTGTGACACCAGAGAGCTGCTGGAACTGCTGCTCCCCTGAGAGCCTGGGGCCCCAAAGTCTCCCTGGGATCACTGTTTTTGTCACTGCAGATTCTGAGATGATCCTCCAGTCAAAAGTAAGATTCAGTCTTACTTTTGCCTCTGAATCAGCACTACGCAGAGCACTGAGAGAGGGTGAGGGTGATTTTCTAAGAAATTTGAACAAGAACCATCAGAGAATCCCTTACCCACCTTTATTCTATATCAAAAGCCCCAGAGTAGAGCTGGGCATGTGTCTGTAGTCCCAGCTACTCAGAAGGCTGAGACTGGAGAACTGGTTGAGGCCAGGAGTTCAGGGTTGTATTGCACTATTATTACACCTGTGACTAGCACTCCATCCTGGACAACCTAGCAAGACCCCATCCCTTAAAAAAAAAAAAAAAGTCCCCTTTTTAAAAAAATGGGATTCTGTAGGAACCAGAAGTACAAAAGGCAAGTCCTTTAACATTCCTCAAGTACAGCCCAGGTTCCCAGAACCTCTTGTAAAGGGCACTGGGATTTCCAACCCTGAGAGTCCAGATAGTTGGAACCTTCACGGCTCTGTGTTGGTGTCTCTGGAACGTGTCCCAGGCTTTGGCGTTAGCAGTAGCAACTCTTCATAAGGAAATGGTTCTGGTGCTTGATGGGAGAGGCAGGAAGCAGGAGAGCAAGGTGTGGGCAGGGGAGAGTATGACTGCAGAAGGAGCCCAGCGGGGAGCGCTGTGCTGCTGGTTGAGGCTGGGCTGGGAGATTGGTGGGGCAGCAATTTCCCATCCAGGAGGGGCACAGGGCCTGTTCTGTGCTGAGAGAATGGTCTGGAGTGAGAGAATCTTAATCACAGAGGAAGGGGGAGTGGCTGCCCCAGCTCTCATCCCAGCCCAGCCCATCTCTTCCAAGGCCATACCTCCCACAACCCTACCACATGAGCATCCCTGAGCGGGTGTGCAGGGATGAGATGGGGGCTGCCCAGCATATACAGGAGGAAGCAGGTCAGACCTGCAGGGGCTGGGGGCCCCCACATCCCCCAGGGCATTTTCCCCAACCCATATCATATTCTGTATTTTATCACTGGCCCAAGTCTTTGCCACTGTGGTGACACTTTGTCCCCAGGTTATTAGGGGCCTGGTCACAGAGTGTCTGGATCTCAGTTGGCAGGGAAAATACTTCCCATGAACAGCTTTTTTTTTTGGGAGACAGAATCTTGCTCTGTTGCCCAGGTTGGAGTGCAGTGGCACAATCTCTGCTCACTGCAACCTCCGCCTCTTGAGTTCAAGCAATTCTTGTGCCTCAGCCTCCTGAGTAGCTGGGATTACAGGCATGCGCCACCACGACCAGCTAATTTTTTTTTTTTTTTTTTTGAGATGGAGTCTCGTTCTGTTGCCTAGGCTGGAGTGCAGTGGCGTGATCTCGGCTTACTGTACCCTCCGCCTCTCAGGTTCAAGCGATTCTCCTGCCTCAGCCTACCGAGTGGCTGGGATTACAGGTGTGTGCCACCATGTCCAGCTAATTTTTGTATTTTTAGTAGAGACGGGGTTTCACCATGTTGGTCAGGCTGGCCTCGAACTCCTGACTCGTGATCTGCCTGCCTCGGCCTCCCAAAGTGCTGGGGTTACAGGTGTGAGATACCGCACCCAGCCTAATTTTTTTGTATTTTTAGAAGAGATGGGGTTTTGCCATTTTGGCCAGGCTAGTCTCAAACTCCTGAGCTCAGGCAAAAGACCTGCCTTGGCCTCCCAAAGTGCTAGGATTATAGGCATGAGCCATCGTGGCTGGCCAGTCATGAATAGTTTTGATGGGGCAACCAGGGAACTAGCCCAGGGCTGTGGGATTCAGGTGGGGCCCAGGACCACAGGACGGACTGGGAAGCACTCTTAGGACTCTGCTGGTGCAAAGGAAGGGCTGCAGAAAGGGGCCTCAAAGTGGATAGAAGCACAGGGACTGGCACAGAGGCAGAAGGTGCCCTGACAAGGATGGGGTAGTGCATCAGTGGGGATCTAGGAGGTCTGAGCCTGACCACAGGCCTTGATGGGTTAGAAGACAATGAGCTCAGGGAGGGGCTGGGAACTGGAATCTAGTCCAGGATGGCTTCAAAACAGTACCCAGGCAAATTGGCAAGAGAGACAGCTCCAGTCTCCAGCCAGGCTGCAGCACCTGGCTAGCTGCAGTGGCTGGTAACCCTGGGGAACAGATCCATTTAGAGATACCAAGGAAGCCACTACAAGGACCCCAGAGTTGCGACATTAGTTGTGCCCATGCTTGAACTCCCATCTATCTGGCAACTAAGGCAAACCCCTGCACTAGTTCAGCCTATTCTGCTGGGCATCTTGAGAGTCACCTCCCCATAGTGTCTCTTCCACATCAAAAGGATGGGTGTTGAGGGTGGAACTCAGAGTGGCAGGACTTCCCCTGTCCTGGCTTGGAAAGGAAAGGGAAAACTGGAAAATTCTGACCCACCAGAGGACCTTGGCCTGGGTCTTCTTTTTGTCACCACCTGGTCTTTTGGCTCCCAGAGTCAAGAGACGGATGGTGAATTGGTCCCTGGGAGGGTGGATCCCAGGTTGGGATATGGAGAATAAGGATTAAAAGTGGAGTATCCTCAAGGAAAAGCAGCAGCGTGTACCTTTTTGGGTCTTCTACTTGATGGTTCTGGTTTGACCCCAGTGTCTCTCCCTGCATCCCCAATCCCACGGTCTGTCTAGTAGAAGAAAGCACTTAGGGCTGAACATTTTTATCCTGACCTTTGGGAACCCCCATTATTTTCCCTTTACCAATTGCCCCCTTACTGCAGAAGATGCTGTGGTGTCACTGAGGCTTCACTTCCCTATGGCATCTGAAGAACAGAAAGAATGGTTCTCTCTGTCTAGGCCCCAAATATATTATGCCCCTGGGTTTGGGAATTTTTTTTTTTAAATCTTAAGTTTCAGTATTTAAATTTATGAATCTGTAAACTTATATAAATTATAAATTTATGAATATTTAAATATAATATTCCTACATAAAATTGTACAGATTACAAGTGTTCAACTTGATGTGTTTTCACAGACTGAATAACCCATGTAAACAGCATCCAGCAAGAAAAAGCGTGGCAGCTCATCTTCCTCATGCCTACTTCCAGTTTGGGGCAGTGTTTCATTTTGCTGAGAGATTACAAAGTCCTGAAACAGTCTGACACCAGGCTCCAAGTGGCAGTGGGATTCCAGAAGGCCAACATGAACTTGTGTCCAGCAATGCCAACACAGTGGCAGATGCTTCTCTTTGGGGCTACTAGGGATGTGTTAATAACAGCCTCTGTGGGAGGGGCAGGGTATGTGGAAATAGGAGGGTTGTCTTGTTTTGGCTGCAAAGAATGTAAGGAAACAACTATGGGGGTAAAGACACTCTTTTTTTTTTTTTTTTTTTGAGACGGAGTCTCGCTCTGTAGCCCAGGCTGGAGTGCAGTGGCCGGATCTCAGCTCACTGCAAGCTCCGCCTCCCGGGTTCACGCCATTCTCCGGCCTCAGCCTCCCGAGTAGCTGGGACTACAGGCGCCTGCCACCTCGCCCGGCTAGTTTTTTTTGTATTTTTAGTAGAGATGGGGTTTCACCGTGTTAGCCAGGATGGTCTCGATCTCCTGACCTCGTGATCCGCCCATCTCGGCCTCCCAAAGTGCTGGGATTACAGGCTTGAGCCACCGCGCCCGGCCAAGAAACTCTTAAGAGCTTGGGTAAGATGACCTTGATCTAATCTTGGATGTGCTAAGACCCCAGCATCTGCACCTTCAGAGGGAAGTCAGGGAGGGAGAGGTGGGGTTGGTGTTTCTCATGGGTACCAAGGCAAGACCAAGACCCTGGACTCCTGACCCACACCAAGAAAAAAAGTCACATACTCTCAAGTAAATCTCTAAATGTCTCAATTTCCCCAGCTGCAAAACAAAGGGGATGGCCTCTCCGTGTCTCTCGGCATCCACGAACCCATTACAAGCATCTCAGGACAACCAGCACTCACCTTCAAACTCCAAGATGCTCCCCAATGATCTTTGCTACCTGGTATCTGTATCCTTGTGTCATTCCCTTCCACATATTATCAGTGTTGGTGTATGTGAATAACAGGATACAAATGATGGTATGTCATTTCTGAGATTAGGTCATAAAATTCTTTGCACCTCCATCTTGATTGATCTCTTCCTCTCAAGCCAGCTACCATGTCTTGAGCAGCACTATGGAGAGGTCCACGTGACAAGGAATGGAGGCTTTTGCCGGCACCCACTTGAGTGAGCTTGGAAGCTGATCTTCCAGCCCAAGGCAAAGCTTCAAGTGACTGAAGTTCTGGCTGATATCATGACTGCAACCTCATGAGAGACTCTGAGCCAGAACCAGCCACATAAGACATTCTCTGATTCCTGACTCCCAGAAATTGTGCAAGATTATAATAAATATTTGCTGTTTTAAGCTGCTTAGCTTTAGGGGTAACTTAGTAACAATAAATAAATAATACAATCCAGCCTTCCACCCATCTCCTAGGTTCCTAGGTTGTTGGGAAAGCCCTCAGGGAGCCTGTATCCCTGATTCTGGCCTTCAGAGCACTCTGCTCCCACATTCAGTGTCTGAGTGGTATGCCTGAGTTGGCTTCTACTGGCTCATAAGGGCTGACTGTTATTACATTCAGGAATTTGGTGAGCCAGATGATGTTGCACTGGCAATTTGAAACCAGCCACGGTGGGAGTTTTTGTGCCATGGAAAGAGGCAAATGCTACAAATCACTTCCCTCCCCCAGCCAATTGTCAAACATTTACCAGCACATCACTGCCCTTAATTATCCCCATCTCTGTCTCTTTAAAATATTATGTATTTCAAGTTTAAAGACTAACATAACTACCTGTATACTAATCACCCAACTTAAGAACTGAAGCACTCATCAGTTCAGCACTCATCAATTTAATGTTCCCAATACCCCTCATTTCATGACTGCTTCCTTTCCCACCTGAAGCAAATCATCATTCTGAATTTTCTGTTTGTCAATGCCATCCCTTTTTTTTTGTACTTTTACTATATATAGATGTGTTCCTAAACAATATATTGTACCATACTTTGTGATGGTGGTGGGTACTACACGTTTTCAAATTTTATATAAACAGCATCTTAAAGTATGTTTTCCCCTACATCCTGCTTTTTCACTCAATATTGTGAGTCATGTTGATGTGATCTGCTGTATTTCATTTACTTTTACTCATATATAGAATTCCACTGTATGACTATACCATAATTTATTGATCCACTCTCCTGTTGGTGGGCATTTAAGGTTATTTTGTTTTGTTTTTGCAACTATTAACAAACAGCTAGACATTTTTACTCATGCCTCTTAACATGTATGAAAGTTGCTCTAATATATTTTCCTAGGAATGGAATTGCTGGGTCATAGAGTATACACTTTTTCAAGTTAACTAGAGAATCCAAATCGCTCACCAGAGTTGCTATACTTCACATCAAGAATATTTCTAGCAGCTTTATTCATAATAGTCCCCAAACTGGAAAGAATTCAAATTCCAATCAATAGAAGAATGCAGAAATAAATTATGGTGTATCTATACAATGGAATACTACTTAGCAATACAAAGGAACAAACTACTTCTACATGCAGCAACATGGATGGATCTAACATGTATGTTGAATGAAAGAAACCAAAAATTATATGAAATCTACAACAGGTTAAACAAACCTGTAATGAAAAGCAGTAAAGATAATGGTACCTTGAGGAGGGAGGCATAAAGTGGGAAGGGGCAGGAAGGAACCCAGTGGGGGTTCTGGAGAGATTCTATGTCTCGATATGGGTGGTGGTTACCCCGGTATACACTTAAGATTTGTGCACTCTGGCCAGGCACAGTGGCTCACGCCTGTAATCCCAGCACTTTGGGAGGCCGAGGCAGGCGGATCACGAGGTCAGGAGATCAAGACCATCCTGGCTAACATGGCAAAACCCCGTCTCTACTAAAAATACAAAAAAATAGCTGGGCGTGGTGGTGGGTGCCTGTAGTCCCAGCTACTCGGGAGGCTAAGGCAGGAGAATGACATGAACCCGGGAGGTGGAGCTTGCAGTGAGCCTAGGCAACAAAGCAAGACTCCATCTCAAAAAAAAAAAAAAAAAAAAAAAGATTTGTGCACACTATGCATTGTCTTCTCTCCATTAAAAGTATTGTCTTCTCTCCATTAAAAGATGTGAAACATAAAAGCACACACCAAAGTAGCTGAACCAGTTTACGCCCTCACTGGCAGTGATCCTGCTACTGGGACAGTGAGACTTGATCATTTTTTCCATTTGAAAAGTGTGGCATGGCATCTGATAGCGGTTTCATGTGCATTTCCTTGGTTATTGATGAGGTGGGCATCCACTGATGTTTATTGGCCATTTGGATTTTCACTTGTGTCAACTGCCTATTCCCATCTTTCGCCCATTTTTCTATGGAGTTGTGTTTTTTCCTCATTGATTATAGAAGTTCTTATATAGTCTGGAAACTAGTTCTTTGTAAATACATGGATTGGAGATATCTTCTTCCAGTCTATGGCTCATCTTTTCAAGCTTTAAACAGTATCTTTGGCCGGGTGGTTGCTCACGCCTAATCCCAGCACTTTGGGAGGCCGAGGCGGGTGGATCACAAGGTCAGGAGTTCGAGACCAGCCTGGGCAACATGGTGAAACCTTGTCTCTACTAAAAATACAAAAATTAGCTGGGTGCAGTCGCAGGCGCCTGTAATCCCAGCTACTCTGGAGACCGAGGCAGAAGAATTGCTTGAGTCCAGGAGGCAGAGATTGCAGTGAGCCAAGATTGCGCCACTGCACTCCAGCCTGGGTGACAGAGAAAGACTTTGTCTCAAAACAAACAAACTCTTGGCCGGGCGCGGTGGCTCAAGCCTGTAATCCCAGCACTTTGGGAGGCCGAGACGGGCGGATCACGAGGTCAGGAGATCGAGACCATCCTGGTTAATATGGTGAAACCCCGTCTCTACTAAAAAAGTACAAAAAACTAGCCGGGCGAGGTGGCAGGCGCCTGTAGTCCCAGCTACTCGGGAGGCTGAGGCAGGAGAATGGCGTGAACCCGGGAGGCGGAGCTTGTAGTGAGCTGAGATCCGGCCACTGCACTCCAGCCTGGGCGACAGAGCGAAACTCCGTCTCAAAAAAAAAAAAAAAAAAAAAAAACAAACAAACTCTTTTAGTAAACCAAAGTTTTAAATTCCAGTGTGGTCAAATGTAGTGTCTTCCTTTACATCCTGTGCTTATTGTTCCAAGTTTACGAGGTAAAAAAAAAAATTCTCCTATATTTTCTTCTAAAAAAAATTCTAAGTAAAGCTTTTCAGAAGTGTATTTTTGACTTACTTTTGTGTAAGATGAAAGGTGGGGCCAATCCACTCTTTTTTTTTTTTTTTTGAGATGGAGTCTTGCTCTGTCACCCAGGATGGAGTGCAGTGGCGAGATCTCAGCTCACTGCAAGCTCCGCCTCCCTGGTTCATGCCATTCTCCTGCCTCAACCTCCCGAGTAGCTGGGACTACAGGCGCCCACCACCATGCCTGGCTAATTTTTTGTATTTTTAGTAGAGATGGGGTTTCACCGTGTTAGCCAGGATGGCCTCAATCTCCTGACCTGGTGGTCCGCCCGCCTCAGCCTCCCAAGTGCTGGGATTACAGGCATGAGCCACAGTGCCCTGCCCCAATCCACTCTTTTATCCCACTTAAAAGGAACTTGAGAAAACAAAAGAACATGGTTTCTTCTGTACAGAGCTTGGCAAAACTTGAGCAGAGACTGTGTGTGTCTACCTTGTGGTCTTCAGTTCCTAAGTGAATTCCTTTTTTTTTTTGAGACGGAGTCTGGCTCTGTTGCCCAGGCTAGAGTGCAGTGGCCGGATCTCAGCTCACTGCAAGCTCCACCTCCCGGGTTCATGCCATTCTCCTGCCTCAGCCTCCCGAGTAGCTGGGAGTACAGGCGCCCGCCACCTCGCCCGGCTAATTTTTTTTGTATTTTAGTAGAGACGGGGTTTCACCGTGTTAGCCAGGATGGTCTCGATCTCCTGAACTCGTGATCCGCCCGTCTCGGCCTCCCAAAGTGCTGGGATTACAGGCTTGAGCCACCGCGCCCGGCCGTGAATTCCTTTTCTTATCTTTTGCAACCAGGAAATTATTTCCTCCCATCAAACTTCTCTCTTCTTTTAGCTCTCTGCCTCCTGCAGAAGCACTGAACACCTGGGTATATAAAAGACTATAAAGTCTCTCCTGTCTCCCTAGTACATATATTTAACATGTAGTCCAGCTAATTATAGTTGGACTTAAAATCAGTATTGTAAGTCTAGGGCTTGACTCCAGAGACAGTGCCAGGCATAGCTGGGCTCAAAGGCTGTTTGTTGACTGGGAGAATAGATAATGCTGCCTATTTGTTTCTGCTACTTCTGCCAGTGACCAGCTGTGGGGACTTGACCAAGTCATTTAATATATTCACCTCTGTCACTTTCCACACCCTGCCTTGTGGATTATGGTCACCTTCAGAGGGACTATTCTTCCTGTATGACCTGCAGGCCTAGCCAAGTCCGGGCAGGGAGCAAGGACTCGCCCACACTTGAGGTCATGACTGCATTTGGTCAAAATTACCTCTTCTCTCAACATCTGCAGTCAGCTCTGGGGTCATTCACAGATAAGCAAACACATAAGCATGCTGGAAGTTTTATTCTCACCTGGTTAAGACTTCAAGCTCTGAAACCAGAAGATTGCCTTGGTTTGAGTCCTTGCTCTGACACTTTTCGCTGGGAGTCTTTTGGCAAGTTACTTAACTTCTTTGAGCTTCAGTCTCATCTGCAAAATGAGGTAACATAGGAAAAGCACGTAGAACTTTCCCACGCACGTAGTAAGTGGTCAGTGAAGACAAGCTATTATTACCTGCAACAGAAAGTTTAGGAAGAGAGACTTTAGGCAGCAGCAATTTCTGTTCCAAGTCTCTTGATGCCTTCATTTTCTTATGGTTGAGAGTTTTGAAATATGAAAGGGCTTCCAGACACCCATTCCTCTGGGCACTATTCTGGGTTTCAGATTCTTATCTCGCTCAGCTTTTGGGTCAGAGAGGAGGAAAGGATGTCAGGGATCACAAACTGGCAGCCAGTGAGCTGCATGGGACCCCTGGACATGCTGGGCTTGGCTCTTTTTCATTTGAATTAATAACCAATATTAAAATTTACATTCAAGATTTCACTTAAAAAGTACTTCCAGCTTTTCTTGAAAGATTTAACTGGGCTGGGACCTCATCTCTACATGGTGCCCACCAGCTAACAGCCCTTTTGGGTGTGCCTTGGGCCTTCATTGCTGTCGCCCACCCTCACTTGGCTCCTGTGCTGTAGGCATCTGAGTGTGGCACCCTCTCAGAAGCAGCTGTCCAAGCTGCTTATGGGCCAGGACAAGACTCAGGGGTAGGCTGCTCCTGGAGAAAGTATGGCTCAAGAGAGAGGGGTCCCAGCAAAGTTGCTCCTGCCTTGTTCCTGCAGTCATCACCTTTTCTGCCCATGACCTTAGCAACCCAAAGAAGCTCCTGTAAGTAGACCAGGTGGATGGAGACTGGCCAACTCCCACTGTCACTCACCCCTCTTGGACTTCTACTCTTACACTCACCACCCTTCCCCGCTTAATCCTTCTGAAACACTAGACTATACCATCAGCTTCCTCTTTCTCCATCACCTCAGGCAGAAACTGACAGTTACCTGCCCCTCTCCCCTTAGCCATTAGATCAAGCCCAGGAAGACGGCAGCACCATCTTCCCTAAGTGCCAGGAAGGGACCGGAGCATAGTTAGTGCTTATTAAATAGTATCATGATAACATGACACATGTAAAACACTTAGCAATGTTCAATAAACTCTGGTCCCCTTCCTCCCCAATCCAGTCCCTTGTTTTCCCCCTTTTCTGTCCAACCTCTTCTAAGTCTCCAGTAACACCTTAAACCAGACCTGACAACTGCCAATCCCTTTTACAATTCTCTAATAGTTTCCTCCTGTCTGCAGAATAAAAGCCCCTTACAAACCGGGCCCAAGCTTCCCTCCGGCGGTATCAGGTCGCATCATCCTCAGTCCTGGTCAGAGGGAGCCGCTCCATGCCGTCCTCCCTCTCTGCCTTTGCTTGGTCTCCCGCCTGGAATGCCATCTCCTCTTCTGCGCTTGCCTGAGGTTTCCGGTCCGCCCCTGCTCCAGGTGCCCCAGGACGACTGCCCTGGAGCCCTCGCCCTGTCCATTGCCCTATTTCTGTGAAACTTTCTATCGCAGTCTGTCGGGAGCGCCGGAAGCGGTTTCCCCGGAGCTCTCCGGTCCAAAGAGGACCAGTGATGTCTTTGGAACTTTCTGGAATGTCCTGACTCTCGCGGCCCCCTCTGCAGCGCACGGAGCAGTGGGTCTAAAGTGAGCGCGCCTCCTGGAGCCCGGGGGCTACGGTTCCGACCGAGGATGCAGGGCTGGCTCTCGCCCAGTAGAGATCCCTGGAATAGAAGGAGCGCGGACAGCAGGCTGTGCTGCCTAAGCGATCGCCGCCGCTCGCAAGGGCTTGTAAATCGTGCCCTCTTTTGTCAGAGGGAAACTGAGGCCCAGGGCAGACAGTGCCTCCGCTAGGGGTTACTTAGGTGAGTGGCGCGCTCAGGCTTCGGCCTCTGGCCCCCCAGGGGATGGCTGTGGCCAGTAGCGGCGGCGGTCCCCGCCGGGTTCCGGGTGGGCGGCGGAGCCCTCCTTGGCCCGGCCTGCTGGGAGGGGCGGGGCGCGAGGGGGCGGAGGCGAGGGCTCGGGCGGGGCAGACACAGGTGCTCCGCATCCGGCCGGGGGGCGGCTCCGAGGAGCGGCTCGGAGGAGCTTCATAAGCTGCCGGGGTGTTGGGCTGCGCGCGGCTCGCTGCAAAAATAGTGCCCACGTGCGTGCGCGTCTCTCGCCCGCCGGCTGGCCGGCCAGCCCGTCAGCCCCGCAGGGCCACACCGGCCCCATGGCGTTCCCACTGGTAAGAGCCGCCCGCCGCTTGCCTGGGCGGGGCCGCGTCCTGGCCGCACTAGCTAACGGTCCGCGCGCAGCCGGGTCCGGCGCCGCGGAACACCCATCCCCCGCCCCGTGCGCGCGAGTCCCGGGCGGGGCGCGGTCACGTGCCCGCGGGCGTGGGGCCTCGTGGAGGGGTGGAGGGCGAGGGGGGCAGGGCGCCTCCTCGTGACTCAGGGCCTTTGGGCTTAAAGGCGCCGCAGCCCTGTGGGGGCGGCCGGTGGGGCCTCCGAGCCGCACTGCGGCCTCTGGGCGGTCTCGAGCGTTACGTCCAGATGGGAGCTGACTGGACATAAAGGAGCACCGGCGCCCGGAACGTTTCTTTCTCACACTGCCGTCGCACTGGAGACCCGAAGCTGGGGACGCTGGAAGCTCACCCCCTCTGCGGGTCTCTTTCGCACCCGGCGCGCGGTGGGGGGGCCCGGGCGGGACGGGGCGGGGCTACTGACTACGTAGACTCGGTGTTCCGTGGATAGCCCCACGACGGCGGCGGTCTGGGCCCCTTTAAGGTGTAGGGATCAAGCCCCTCGTGCGGCTTCCCAATCCCGGGCAGGTCACGTGGCTTCACACCTTCGCTTGGCGCCGGAGAGGGAGTCCTGAGGGCGGGGTTGACCAGGTAGTGTGGCGCGAGGGCGGAAGACTGGCGGGGCTTCGAGCCCGGGAGACCCGCGGGGCTGGCGGCTTTGAGGTGGGTCCTGGGGCAGGGGCGGGAGAGGGGTAGGGTTGCAGGCTGCGGAGGTGGCACAGGCGGGGAGCGACCAGAGCCCGCTCTGGGCTGTGCTGTCCGGACCCTCAGCCTGGCGAGCGGGTGCATGTGGCCTCGCGTTCTGGTCATTCTCCTCAGTACAGGACGAGGTCAGGTGCCCAGACTCAGGGGCGGCCTCAGGTTTGGCGGAGCAGCGACTGGGGCCCTGGACGGGTCGCTTCCCGGATGACGAGCTGGTTGGGCAGACCAGTGCCCTCCTGGAGTCACCCGGGAGTGGGGGGGACTCACCCACAAAAGGGCCCTCACCTTGGGGTGTCCCCCCGGCGTCATTCCCCGGAGCTTTTTCATCTCTCGTGGGTTCTTCATAGCTTGAGACGACCGAGGCTTTGCTGCCTCATTCCTAGGGGACCCAGCGAGGCCAGAAGGCCCTGTGAGCGGCGCCGCGCTGACCCCGTGACCGAGAAAAGCCAGGCGGACCCCTGGGCTCTTGGGTGCCTTCGTGGGCGGGTGCTTATTTTTCGGGGGGCATTTTGCTTCCTGCAGCCCTGGTCCCTTGCACCGTGCTGTTAGCTGGGGTTCCTTCCATGGGGAAGAGAGTCGGGAGCCGAATTCGCTCTTAGAAGCCGGGGTGCCTCCCGCCAGGCCCTCCTGGGAGGAGGCCGCGTCCCTCCTCCCCCGCCCCGCGCCTGCAGCCGGGGCCCTGACTGATGCCGCATTTCTCTGGCAACCGCTTCCCTTGGTCTCCCTGGCTACCGCCCTGCCTCCCCGCGCTCTCTCCTGGCACCTGAGTCAACTACTGGGCTGTGTCGTTGGTGGGGAAGAGGGGCAAGTGGGTGGGGTTCCTATTCTGGAAGGCACAGGTGCACTGCCCGCCTCTTGCCTGCCTCTCAGGTGACGGTGCGGTCCCTTGCCAGCCGTAAGTGTCTGGTAAGGACAGTTTGCACCCTGAAGCTCATGTTCCTTTTGAGTCTAGGGACACATGCTGGGTTAAAAAATAAAAATATATTCGAACAGGACCCAACCTTGGAAACCTCAAGTCGGTGATTGTTTTCCTGGTTGTTTTTTTGCATCGTTAGAAAAGCCTGTGGAACTCAGTGGGGCTATTGGCTGTCAGAAAACCCTGGGGACGGTGTTTTGGGGACTTATCACTGGTCTTTTATTTGGCCTCATTGAGCACATGGAGCTTGTGGCCGAACTGTATTCCCAGAGCACGTTGTTGTAGAGTTTGGTTATTTATTTATTTATTTGTTTATTTTTGAGACGGAGTCTTGCCCTGTCACCCAGGCTAGAATGCAGTGGTGTGATCTCGGCTTACTGCAACCTCCGCCTCCCGGTTCAAGCGATTCTCCTGCTTCAGTCTCCTGTGTGGCTGGGATTAGGCGCCACCATGCCCGGCTAATTTTTGTATTTTTAGTAGAGACAGGGTTTCACCATGTTGGTCAGGCTGGTCTCGAACTGCTGACCTCGTGATCTGCCCGCGTCGGCCTCTGAAAGTGCTGGGATTACAGGTGTGAGCCACATCGCCTGGCCCAGTTTCGCTTTTTAAATTTTTTGTCAGGGCGATTTAAACTTTGGGTGGCCTGGCAGTGCCTGCTCGGTTTATAGAAGTAGAATTTGGAAGTTGACTACTCCGTATGTAAGTCAACCTCTGTAATAAAAAAGTATGGCTGGGCGCCATGACTCACGCCTGTAATCCCAGCAGTTTGGGAGGCTGAGGCGTGCAGATCACCTGAGGTCAGGAGTTCAAGACCAGCCTGGCCAATAAAGTGAAATCCCGTCTCTCCTAAAAATACAAAAATTGGCCGGGCGCAGTGGCTCAAGCCTGTAATCCCAGCACTTTGGGAGGCCGAGATGGGCGGATCACGAGGTCAGGAGATCGAGACCATCCTGGCTAACACGGTGAAACCCTGTCTCTACTAAAACTACAAAAAAATTAGCCAGGCGAGGTGGCGGGCGCCTGTAGTCCCAGCTACTCGGGAGGCTGAGGCAGGAGAACGGCGTGAACCTGGGAGGCGGAGCTTGCAGTGAGCTGAGATCCGGCCATTGCACTCCAGCCCGGGCGACAGAGCGAGACTCTGTCTCAAAAAAAAAAAAATATACAAAAATTAGCCGGGCGTGGTGGTGGGCGCCTGTAATCCAAGCTACTCGGGAGGCTGAGGCAGGAGAATCGCTTAAACCCAGGAAGTGGAAGTTGCAGTGAACCGAGATCGTCCACTGCACTCCAGCCTGGGCAACGATCGAGACTCCGTCTCAAAAAAAAACAAAACAAAACTTGGCTTCCCTCCTCTGAAGGGTTTGTCTTGTAAACAACTCCGTGGTCTAAGCTCCCATGTGTGGGAGGGAGGTTGTACCAGCCTGTGCAGCACATCGGAGGTTGGAGAGCTGATGCTTGTGAATAATCATGGAAACGTTTGCAGTTTGGGTTAAGCCATAGGCGTTTGATACAGGAATGGTTCTCTGGGCTTATTCTTTCACTGTAGTGCACAAACCAGTGCCCATGAAGCAAAAAGTGGAGGAGGAAGATAAAGTAGTAAGACTCCAGGCTCAGTACCAAACTTAACTAGTGAGCTAATGATAACAGCTGCCTTAATAATCATTTTCACTGACCACAACCATTAATTTTTTTCTTAGTCTTTAAAATGGGTTGCAAACTCAAACCCTACCGGGGCCAGAGGTAACATAAATGAGCAAAGGAGGAGGAAGGAAAAGTAATGGCTTCTGAACTGCAGAGTATATGCCTCTCTGAATGGAGCAGCCGCTAGCTGATTGTTGCCCAGCAAAACTGTGGGCCCAGAGTTGGTGGATCTTTGACTTGCTTCTAAACTGGCTATCTCTATTTTGATGAATCTCCTGACTTTTAAATGTAGCATTAAAAAAATTTTAAATGCTATGGACCAAATGTAACAGGTCTTTAATGTTGGATTCAACCTGAAGGCTAGTTTGGAATCTGTCTTAAAACATCCCTTTTCGATTTCCCCGCTATTTTGCAGAAAAGGAAACAGGCTTAGAAATCAAGTCACAAGGCTGTTAAGTGATGGAATTTAGTGTGAACCTAGGTCTTTCTGGTGCCATAGTCCAGCGTATTATGTGTGTTCTGTTATGTCAGAGGATCAAGGGGTTATTGGTGGCATACATTGTAGAAAATGGTCTGGGAGCTGGTCACATTTATAGGCAAAGTGAACCTTAACTGCATTGGCAGGAATCCCAGTTGCTGTAGAAGTCAGTGTGGGTCTTCTGAGTGTTAGTACAGCAGTGCTGATGTCAGAAGGAATGTGCTGTGTCTATCATTCCACAATGTATGTCAGAGCAGTTAGCTGATCCTGAGAGCCAGAGGTCTGGAGATGGCAGGCTCCTCCCACTGTGGGAGTGACCCTCCCAACCCTCTGCACAAAAGACTCCTTTTTTCAGGACAGTTAAAATTTCAGTAACTTTTTCTGTCTGAGGCAAGGCAAATTTGAAATTACATAATTGTTTTAAGACCCGTGAAAGTAAAATGGAGCTTACTAAATCTCACTTTGTCTGCCTTAGCTAAGATTCCCATAACGCTGTCTCTCAAATTTTCAGGAAGAATTAATAAAGGTTAAAAAATTTTTTAAAAGCAGTATGTGGTAAAATCTTCTGAGATAAGCTCCCAGGGCATAAAATAGCCCTGCCCCAGAAATGAGGGACTGGGGTTTCAATTCTGGATAAAACTTAGAATCCCAGCATTGTACACAACCAAACTTATAAATGTAAAGGGGTATGTATATTTTTTTCCTATATTGCATTTCCAAGAAATTTTTTTGTTTTTTTTTGAGATGGAGACTCACTCTGTCGCTCAGGCTGGAGTGCCGTGGCGTGATCTCGGCTCATTGCAACCTCTGCCTCTGGGGTTCAAGCAATTTTTCTGCCTCAGCCTCCCAAGTAACTGGGACTACAGGCACACACCACCATGCCCGGCTAATTTTTGTATTTTTGGTAGAGGTGGGGTTTCAACATATTGGCCAGGCTGGTCTCAAACTCCTGACCTTGTGATCTGCCTGCCTCGGCCTCCCAAAATGCTGGGATTACAGGTGTGAGCCACTGTGCCTGGCTGCATTCTCAAGGATTTAAAGGAGTAAAAAGCATATTCAGAGCTTCTGCCAAAGAATTTTTTTCTGTGAGAATGCAAGCTAGATAGCTTTTTTTCTGTGAGACACAAGCTAGATAGCTTTCTTACCTGTGTCCTGGAAAGTTTTTGGAAAGATGAAAACTTTAAAATGTTACTTGCTTCTAGCTGCTTCTTAGCAACCTTTACCAGCAAAGCACTCAGCTATGAGTTCAGTGTTTGTGGATTTGGGGATGTGGAGTGTACTGGGGAGGGGAAGAGTGAGGTGACTAAAGTAGCTTTCTGCTGGTATTATTTTTGCATTTATAATGTTAGGTGTTGTCTGTGCAAACTTTCTCATTCATTGGTTTCAGGTCCCTTAGCTAAATGATTATTTTCTAAAGTTATGTTTATTTTAAGGGAAAATTAGATTATTTGTACTTCTGTCTTACAGTTTGAGACAAATGGACACCAAACCTAAATATTAATGTTTAGACTGTTGTCTTTAGTAGCTAGTGGTGGAGGCAGTAAAAGAATCATGGGATCAAATAATAAATTATTTTTTCTGCTATGGAGAAGTTGTGCTAATCTCATCCTGTTCTGCAAATCTGCTTTTCCTAGGCAGTATATAAACTGTACTGGCTCTGGGGAGAATTTGCCAGAAAGCCCCTGAGGCTAAAGGGTTGGAAGGAGTTTGTACCTAGAGGTTATGGTAGAGGAGGTTATGTAAAGAATTTTGCTTCTCGTTTGAATTAAGACCAAGAAGCACTGATTGCACCCTTTACCGTTTCTTAAGCCTTTTAAGATTTTATTATTAAGATTGTTTTTGAAGGCCGGGCGCGGTGGCTCAAGCCTGTAATCCTAGCACTTTGGGAGGCCGAGACGGGTGGATCACAAGGTCAGGAGATCGAGACCATCCTGGCTAACATGGTGAAACCCCGTCTCTACTAAAAAAATACAAAAAACTAGCCGGATGAAGTGGCAGGTGCCTGTAGTCCCAGCTACTCGGGAGCCTGAGGCAGGAGAAGGGTGTAAACCCGGGAGGCGGAGCTTGCAGTGAGCTGGGATCAGGCCACTGCACTCCAGCCTGGGTGACAGAGCGAGACTCCGTCTCAAAAAAAAAAAAAAAAAAAAAAGGATTGTTTTTGAGACAAGGTGTTACTCTGTCACCCAGGCCGGCGGGCAGTGGTGCAATTACAGTTTACTGCAGCCTCAAAGCTCCCTGGCTCAAGGGATCCTTCAGCCTCAGCCTCCCAAGTAGCTGGGTCTATAGTCATTCAACATGCTTGGCTAAGTTTAAAAATTTTTTTCTTCGAGATGGGGTTTCACTATGTTGTCCAGGCTCATCCTGGGCTCAAGCCATCCTCCTGCCTCAGCCTCCCAGAGTGTTGGGATTACAGGTATGAGCCACCATGCAGGCTCTTAAAGTCTTTTGGTCACTATGAACTTTGCTTCCTTTGCACCCAACATTGCAGTTTTGGAAATGCCCTTAGCTTTTTCCTGCATTGTTGCAGCCTGTTTTTTAGTTAAACCTGCTTATGAGAGTATCTCATCTTCTGTGAGCACAGGTTCTGTAGACCGAAGGTTTTTATGTTGAAGATAGGACCCACCCCAACAGTGCATTTCTCAGTTATAGTAAACTAGCTGAAAAAGAATGAAGTAAAATGTGCATGATGTATGTAATATTTCCTATTTTCATAGGAAAATTGTCTGACTTGCTGTTAAAAGTTAGTATCCAAATTTCAGAGTGCTAAATTCACATTGTAGATGTAATTTCCAATGAATTTTGTTAGGTGTCATTTTAAAGCCCAATGTTAGGGATTCTTTTGCCACCCTAATATATAATGTGGTTTTGATTAACTTGGACCTGGGAGGATTCCTGACTGAATGGTGTTGAGCTTTACTTTCAGGAGTTCAGGAGAACACTTAGGCGTGGATAACCTTTGAATTTTATTTTATTTTATTTTTTTGTATTCCTGAATGGTGGAACAGTCCTTTTAAATTGTGAGTTAACACTCTTTGTTTTGATTTAAGGCATTCCTGATGAGTTCCCTTGAGGTAACAGGAGAATCCCCAGAGGGCAGGTCTAAAGGTTGGTTTGTATGCTAAAAATGGGTCATAGTTGCAAGTAGCTATTGATTCTGGGAGTAACTTCACTAATAGTGTTACTGGTTTCTTTATTCTTGGCCAGCATAATATGCTGCTTTATGTACCATCCTGACAGATTTAGCCTCACTGCGTACAATCCCCTTTGATAAAAGTGTGGGGGTAGCTCTCCTCTGTTGGAAGAGAACAGTTACTTTGAAGGGCAGGTTGGTTTTTTTGTGTCTTTTTACAGAACACTTAATCTCTTACTACTTAACACCTGTGCTCTCTGCATTCTGGCTTTGTGCTCCTGGGTTCTGGCCCTTCCATCATCTGTCTGTCTCCCCTGTGTCTGCCCTTTCTCCTGAGGCTTTTTTTTTTTTTTTTTTTAAGCTGTAATCTTGGAATTGTTTTGAAGCTCAAAACGTGTTAGAGACCTGTGTCCTACATATAACTTAGAGTTGACACCAAAGCCAGATTATAATCTCTGACATCCTCTTTTCATGGACTAGGAGAATTAAGTTTAGAATGAAAAGTGATTACCCTAAATTTATACTGTGAGCAGGGAATAAAGACAGAACTAGAACCCGGGTTTTCTCATTTCTACAGTAGTACTTTTTCTAAAATTCATACACTCTCACCTCTGCTGTGTTGCTCTCTTATTGTACTTAAAATGTCCATTTGGTTTGTAAGACTCTAGCTTCCTTTTTCTTTTTTTCTTATCTGATCAATCTTGTCTTGTCTTGGTACTTGCAGGTTTCCTTTTCTCCCCAAATGCCACATTCTTCACAGTTCAACCCTGTTGGATCATTCCTGTCTCCTTATATATACAGGAGGCCCATGTGTTCTGTAGAAGCAAGCACCAGTTGTCTGTTGTGTGCCCAAGTTTTAGATTGAGTTCTTTAGCTTTGGTTGTTCTAAAGACTTATACTTGTGATTGGACTACGGAATGCATGTGTCTGAGGTATGTTAAACCCAACAGATATAAAAGCAGAACCAATTTCTTCCTTTTCCTCATCGGAAATAACATCAGAACTAGGCAGGTAAAAGATTTGAAGGTTATTGCCAAAAGAGGCATAGTGTGTAGGGGGTGGGAAGGACATTCTAAGCGAAAGGAATAACGTGTAAGGACAAGGAGATATGAAACAGGGCTGTTTTTAGGCAACTAGAAGTACAATATTGCTAGAATTTTAAGCACAAGGGATACTAGCCTATGACCTAGTGATCCACTTGTGTTCCTATATGCAAGAGAAGTGAGTACATATGAGTATAAAAAGGCATGCACAAGAATATTCACAGCAGTTTTATTCATAATATTTAAAATCTGAAGAAAAGGCAAGCTGGTTATGGCGCCTGTAGCACCAGCTACTGGGGAGGCTGAGGCAGGAGAGTCCCTTGAGCCTAGGAGTTCAAGATGGGTCTGGACCACATATCCAGACCCTGTCCCTAAAAGTAGGACAAAACAATAAACGCCTGTTATGTTGGGTCCTCCAAGACAGTGCCCAAATTAGATGATTGACTAGGAAGATTCACAGGACTTAGCGTATAGTGGTACTCATAGCTAAGCTTACAGCTAAAGGACACAGAGAAAAACCATCAAAGGGAAAAGGCACATTGGGTGAAGTCTGGTACAAGCTTCCAATATTCCTTTCCCGGGAGAGTTAAACAGGACATAGTTTAATTCCCTACAACTGACAACATATGTAAAATGTCGCCAGCCAGAATAGCTTGTTAGAATCTGGGCACCCAGAGAGAGAGAGACAGAGAGAGAGTGTGTGCGTGTATGTGTCTGAGGAATGGTTAAATAGGTAGCCTCTGCCTGAAATGTACCAAAATTTCAGACTCCGGGAGGAAAGCCCATGTTCAGCATAAACCATATTGTTTGTTCATTTTGGGTATAGTAAGTCACTCAGTTCTGGGAATGGTGGGAACTCAAAATTTAAGTTCCCAGATGGTAGCTAAAAGACACCAGTCAGACCTGTTACTTTAAATCTTTTCTGTACAACCTTGAGCAGGAATATGGATAAATACATATATCCACATCTATTAATATGTAGTACTGCACAGTAATAAAAACCACTGTTCTATACTTCAATGTGTAGACATGTCAGATACTATGTGGGGGAAAAAAGACCCAAAAGAATACCTACATGATTGCATTTATAAGAGGTTCAAAAATAGGCAGAACTAATTGGTAACAACAGAAGCCTGAATAGTAAACTCTTTGGGGATAGTGTGGGAAAGGGTACAGGGGAACCTTATAGAGTGTTGGAAATGTTCTTTATCTTGCTATGTGTGGTGGTTGCTCCGGTATATACAGATAAGTGAATCTTGATCAAGATACATATTCATAACTAGTGCCCTTTTATTGAGAGAGAACACACAACAGAATAAAGTAGGAATAGACTAGGAGGGTTCTAACTTGGCCATTAAGCTGAAGCCAGACCATGGAGGGTTTTATATGCTATTGATAAGGAACTTGGCCTTTACTCTGTGGCAGCAGTTCTCCAAGCTAGGTCTGTGCCTGCCTAGTGGTCACC
The DNA here is from genome assembly GCF_003255815.1 of Theropithecus gelada. Lineage (NCBI taxonomy): Eukaryota > Metazoa > Chordata > Mammalia > Primates > Cercopithecidae > Theropithecus > Theropithecus gelada. The sequence goes on from NC_037675.1 coordinate 2,633,068, forward strand.
AAAAGCCTTTAAGAGGCCACAAAGTCAGAAGTATTTTTATAATTCTAAGACATGGTTGATTTATCCTCCCCAACCCCACTGTGTTGACATTTGTACCGATAGTGCAAAAGCAATGGGGGTGGGTAAAACAGCTGGCACGTAGCAGGAATCAGGGCAATGTCATTAAACTGTGGTAGCAGCCATTGTATTTTTCATGCTACACATTCCCAGAAAAGCCGGTGTCACTTGCAAATGTCCTTGAGGAAGCAGTAAAATTAATTTCATTAAATCTCAGCCCTTGAATATATGCCTTTAATATTCTGTGTGACAGGCCGGGCGCGGTGGCTCAAGCCTGTAATCCCAGCACTTTGGGAGGCCGAGACGGGCGGATCACGAGGTCAGGAGATCGAGACCATCCTGGCTGACACGGTGAAACCCCGTCTCTACTAAAAAATACAAAAAAACTAGCCGGGCGAGGTGGCGGGCACCTGTAGTCCCAGCTACTCGGGAGGCTGAGGCAGGAGAATGGCATGAACCCGGGAGGCGGAGCTTGCAGTGAGCCAAGATCACGCCACTGCACTCCAGCCTGGGCGGCAGAGCGAGACTCTGTCTCAAAAAAAAAAAAAAAAAAAAAAAAAAAAAAAATTCTGTGTGACAAATGAGAAGTCAGTATAAAGTACTTTTACTTCATATCCAAGTATAGTGATTATCTCGAGGAAAAGTGTTTATGTGACTGAGTTTCAAGAATAAGCCTCTTTTTTTCCTTGAAACACCTTTTTATTTTTACCAGAAGAACAACTAACAAACTATGGTTATTGAACTTTGGGTATTTGGCAGACATTTTCTTGAAAATGAACAAAGTAATCCAGTCACTTCATAAGAAATAACTCACTATGTTTGTTGCCACTGATGCAATTTGAGCACTGAAAGAAAAAAAAAAAAGAATTTTGGAAGACCTTTATCTGCCACCACATGAGCTTGACACTTGCCCCAATACTTAAAGACCCCTGATGAGATTGGTGGTACTATTTACTATTAACTAGTATGTCAACATCTGTTATATTTGCATAATTCAGGCAGTATTTGTCAAATGACTAACATATGATAGAAAATCAGATAGGCGTAAAAGATCCATCCAAAATGCAAGATTGACCCATGTGTTTTAATGTAACAGCATATGAAGAGTACATATGGTTTCAGATTCCATATTGTAACTAATCTTTAAGAAGTTACCATTTGTTGAGAATTTTGGTGTAGTATTAATAGCCACAGTTGTCTGAAAATGGTATTAAAATACTCCTTTTTCCAACTACGTATGTGTGTGAGGCTGGATTTTCTTCATATACTTCAACCAGAATAACACATGACAACAAATTAAATACAGAAACAGACCAGAAAATCCCGCTATCTTATATTAAACCAGATAGTAAAGAGATTTGCAAAAATGTCAATGCCACTCCATTATTTTTTGTCTTGGAAAATCATTGTGTTAATATGTAATAGGTTTTTTTAATGATTAATAAATCTACCCCTTTTCTATTTCTAGTGGGTGCATATTGATATGACCTACTTACACAAAAAGCTTTTGAGTAATTAAAATTGAAAGTACTTAAAATTACCTCAGTAATTTTTAAGAGTATAAAGGAGTCCTGAGACCAACATGGTTGTGGACCACTGCCCTCTGGAGTAGGTGATTAGATTTGTACTTTCCAAAGATCCTGTAAGAATATCCAGGTAGGAATGAAGACCTCTTAAAAGGCTCAGGAAATGTCCATAGGATTTGATAAGGCACAGTGAACTTGGTTTGAAAAAAAAGTGTTTCAGAATAGCATGTGTGGAAAGGGAGAGAAGCATCTGATGCTTGCCTTCAAGGATTAAAGAGATGAGTAAAGGCGGTAGAGATGGGGTACTCTATACAGAAGGCTGATGGGGATGCTAGGGAAAGACAGGCTGGCTACTAAAGAGCAGGGTTAAGAAAAGTTCTAAACATGGGAGAGAGCTGATCATGTTTACAAAGGTGTGAGAGTTGTGGCAGGGATAACTGACCAAGAAGCCCTGAGGGTATGAGAAAAAATTTACTCCAAATTTGCTCTTTAAATAGGAAGAAGGATACCCTGTCAGTAAGTGCAGAAAAAGGATAGTAGTGGAAGCTGTGTCAGATTGGTGAGGGCAAGAGTAGGGTCACGTAGACCAACTGTCCAGAGCCTTTAGTTTCTTTTATTCCTCAGGAGAATTTATGAGACTCTGTCATTCTCACATTACAAAGAAAAAGACCTGCTTAGAGAAATTGAGAATATTGGTCAAAGTTCCCCCAATTAATGGAGCACTGGGGCTTAAATCAGAATCCCAGACTCCAAGTTCCCTCTTTCTTCTGCATCAAGGCAGCCTGAGAAGCTTTATACGGAGAGGTAATGGAGACCAGGTCCGAGAACAACTCTGAGACAACTCTGGAGCCTTTGTGTTTTTATTTTTTTTTTAATTTTTTAATTTTTTTATTTTTTGAGACGGAGTCTCGCTCTGTCGCCCAGGCTGGAGTGCAGTGGCCGGATCTCAGCTCACTGCAAGCTCCGCCTCCCGGGTTCCCGCCATTCTCCTGCCTCAGCCTCCCGAGTAGCTGGGACTACAGGCGCCCGCCACCGCGCCCGGCTAGTTTTTTGTATTTTTTAGTAGAGACGGGGTTTCACCGTATTAGCCAGGATGGTCTCGATCTCCTGACCTTGTGATCCACCCGTCTCGGCCTCCCAAAGTGCTGGGATTACAGGCTTGAGCCACCGCGCCCGGCCGCCTTTGTGTTTTTATTGATGGGGAATGGTCTGTGGTCCAAACCTAAAACCCCAAATCCCAAAATGACTTTAGTGGCTGAGAATTTTGACAGGGAGAAGAGGTAGAACTGATGAATATTTCTTTTTTTTTTTTTTTTTGAGACGGAGTTTCGCTCTGTCGCCCAGGCTGGAGTGCAGTGGCGTGATCTCGGCTCACTGCAAGCTCCGCCTCCTGGGTTCCCGCCATTCTCCTGCCTCAGCCTCCCCAGTAACTGGGACTACAGGCGCCCGCCACCTCGCCCGGCTAGTTTTTTGTATTTTTTAGTAGAGACGGGGTTTCACCGTGTTAGCCAGGATGGTCTCGATCTCCTGACCTCGTGATCTGCCCGTCTCGGCCTCCCAAAGTGCTGGGATTACAGGCTTGAGCCACCGCGCCCGGCACTGATGAATATTTCTATTGATGTATCTAAAAGCTTAAGAAAGGAGTCACTACAATTTATGAAGGTTATGAGTGAGGTGGTAAAAATACCTATGACAGGAGTGTGATACGGGTCTGCCTTTCATGTGTTATCTGTATTGAGTGCCTGCAAATGCAGCAGATACTATGCTGGGGCACTGCTGAGATACAGGTTGTGAAGGACCTTTATAGTTGATCAAATTGGTGAGCTAACAGTTCATACAGTTAGCAGTGTGACAGGTAAGTGATGAGAGTTACGATTATAGTGACCATGTGCTTTCAATATTCTTGAGCTGTTTTGGTATGAAATATTCTCTAGTGTTCTCATAAACATGTCCTGGAAATTGTAGTATTTCCTCTTCCAGACTGAGTTAAGAGAGCAAAAAGAATATTGGACAATAGATGTACCCTGTGAAAACTGAAGAATAACCAGAAATGGAAAGGGAGAGCCAGGAGAAAGTGATTCCTGACTTGAGTGGAGAATAGCTGAAGGGTCAGATCCTACAAAAATGCAGGGTAAGATAGACTGGAAGTATCAGTTGGGTTTGGCAGCTATGAAGACATTAATTTGGGAGCAGTTGTTTAGTGTCTTTTTGGGGAAGGGGAGAGATTAGTGCTGGCAGGACATTGTAGATTGAGAGGACGAACAGGAGGTTAAATAAAGATCACATTTTCGAGAAGCTTGATAGTGTAGCAGAAGAAAGACGGCAGTGAATTGGGAGGATATTTTAAATCAAGGAAGGTATGGTGGTTTTTTAAGGTGAAAGAGTCTTGAACATACTGACAAACTGAAGGAGCCAGTGGAGAAGAGAGGAAAGTCAGGTGATGCAGGGAGAGGAGATCTTGTATCTATTGATGGGTTCATCTTTCTGATAGAAGAAGGAGGTTAGGACCTGTAGCTTTATCTCGTTTATTCCTGGTGAGCCTTCCTGTCCAGCCCTGTTGGACCACTTTGTTTTCTTGAATTTACTGTGTTCTGTATCCTCTCTGTGCTTGTTCTCTGTGTGTTAATGCTCTTTCTTATGCCTGCTTATTGAAATTCTGCATTTTCATTATTCTCTGGCCAAAACGCCTGAATTGTGAAGCCATTTTAGACACCCTGATTTATTCCTCTCTTCTGTAGCATTTTGTGCTTGATCTCTACTTACCTAACTAGATTTGGTTCTTTTTCCTACCTAAATAATTATCCTGAGGGCAAGGAGTTTTTTTTTTTATATATATATATCTGTAACCTCAACATCTAACCTAGTGGGTTGTCAGTATTTATGAAATAATATTAGGTTGAACTATATGAAATTGCCATTTTATTGGTTGAAAAAGGTAAAATACTGTCAGTTTCATATGACCAATCTGATGAATTTTTATTCCTGACATTGTTGCACAGAAGACTTGAGGTAGGACCAAGGAGAAGGTTAAACACAGAGAAACATCTCTCAGCAAACTATAGAGTCATTAAAGTAGAGCCAAAAACTTGGCTTTGAGTGAGCTGGTGACTAAAGCAAATAGAGAAATTTGGCTAGAAGACTTATATTCTTCCATAAGGAAAATGTATTCTTCATGGGAATCTTTAGCATGTCCTAATCTGTGGTCTGAATGACATTTTTCTAAATGAGTGTTCATATAAGGGCTCTTCAAAATTGTAATAAAGAATATGCCCAAAATCCTGAGTATCCACTCTATAGAAATTTTTTTAGCTTTATTATTAGTATAAAACTAAAGGCAGGCCGGGCATGTGGCTCATGCCTGTAATCCCAGCACTTTGGGAGGCTGAGGCGGGCGGACCACCAGGTCAGGAGTTTGAGACCAGCCTGGCCAACATGGTGAAACCCCATCTCTACTAAAAATATAAAAAATTAGCCAGGTGTGGTGGCACGTGCCTGTAGCCCCAGCTATTCGTTAGGAGTAGGCACGATAATTGCTTGAACCCAGGAGGCGGAGGTTGCGGTGAGCCGAAACTGTACCGCTGCACTCCTGGGCGACAGAGTGAGACTCTGTTTCAAAAATAAAAATAGGAAAAAAAGAAAGGCAAATTGCCAGAGTACATCTCAGCAGAACCAGTTATTTGGGGCATCTAAGTATATTGCTTTCTGCTACGCTGGCTTAATTTAAAAACAAAGTCTAAATGTTCAAGACCAATGCATTTAAAAAACATCTGATTAAATGGAGAAAAAAAATGTTTCAGAAAAAATTTTCATGTAAACACATTTTTTGTCAAGAGGATTACTACACTCCGATCCATTTGACCCCAGTTTTAGAACTCTCTCTGGAGGACTGAGTAAACCTTGGGCCCTTCAAACAGTCTTCTATAAATTTCTCAACTAGCTGTTAATCCATTGTACATGATTAATAGTAATAGTCTTGAAGGATCTTCAGCATTGGTACTATGTTGTCAATTAAAGGCAAACTGAATAAAAATCAACCCAGAGATGGTAGTTGGCATTCATTTACGACAGATGAGTATCCCCAAATCAAGATTTTGAGCTGCCAGAATGGCCATCCTATCACAATGCTGGGTCTGGGGAGTATGATATTTAAAGGCAGGGCCAAGGTTTCCAATTTTTTTTTTTTTTTTTTTTTGAGATGGAGTCTTGCTCTGTTGCCCAGGCTGGAGTGCAGTGGCCGGATCTCAGCTCACTGCAAGCTCCGCCTCCCGGGTTTACGCCATTCTCTTGCCTCAGCCTCCCGAGTAGCTGGGACTACAGGCGCCCGCCACTTCGCCCAGCTAGTTTTTTGTATTTTTTTTAGTAGAAACGGGGTTTCACCATGTTAGCCAGGCTGGTCTCGATCTCCTGACCTTGTGATCCGCCCGTCTCGGCCTCCCAAAGTGCTGGGATTACAGGCTTGAGCCACTGCGCCTGGCCAAGGTTTCCAAATTAATTGTACATTTTTTCTATACAAATAAGTATAAAATTTGGGGATCTTATTCTTTAACAAACATGTCTACATAGTGAGGGTTCAGATTTTTAAAGAAAAGGTTATGAGTGATACTTCTGAACCACAGATGGAAAAAAAAAAAACCCAGTTATATGCTAAAACAAGTAAGCTTCTTGATGAACTTGGCTAGGACGAATAAGTTGAAGCCATACTTCTGAGTAACAGGGATATAATTTAATAACATGTGGAATTGGACATCTGACACTAATAAGGTATTTATTGCGCATATCCATGTACTTTATGTATTTCTGACTACTACAAAGTCTGCAAAGTAGGTGTTACCCACTTTTTTTTTTTTTTTAAACCTTTAGGTAACCAAGGCTCAGAGTGATACCTAAGTGGTAGACCTGGTGTTTGTATTCCAAAGCCTGTGTTCTTTCTGCTTTTCAAAACAATGGTTCCCAGTTTTAAGGAGGAGGAGGAGGATTTTCCTTTATGGAGGAGGGGAATGCTTTTCTTCAGACTATCTCCCTTACCTTTGTTGTCCTAGTTGATGATCATGGCTATAGGAAAACAGTTTCATGACAGGAGGGTCAGCTCTTACCTTTTGGAGAGGAGAAAATTGAGGCCTGATCTAAAATAACTTGTATTAGGGCCAGGTGCTGTGGCTCATGCCTGTAATCCCAGTGCTTTGGGAGGCCGAGGTGGGCAGATCACCTGAGGTCAGGAGTTTGAGACCAGCCTGGCCAATATGGTGAAATCCCCCATCTCTACCAGAAGTACAAAAATTAGCCAGGCGTGATGGCACACGCCTGTAATCCCAGCTACTCTGGAGGCTGAGGCGGGAGAATCACTTGAACCCGGGAGGCAGAGGTTGCAGAGAGCTGAGATTGAACCATTGTGCTCCAGCGTGGGCGACAAGAGCAAAACTCCATCTCAAATAACATAAAATAACTTGTATTAGGTGAGTTTCCTCAAAAGCCATTCTTTCTAACAATAGGTAGATAGGTAGAACTAGTTTTATCTTGAGGGTATTCGTCTCTATGTCATCAGCATTAAACAAAGAATTGTTTTTAAATTAATTTTTTAATTAAACAATTGTTTTTCTTTTACAGCATTGCCAAGTAATTCTTCCTGTTGACTCCTGGTTTTCGGTAGAATTAAAGTTTGCCCTCTATGAAGTCTCTAATGTATCTAAAAGCCTTCTTTCCTGTTAACAGTAAAAGACCAACAAGACCAACTGAATGTCAAAAAAAGCTACAAATGACCTCACTTTATGGCAAAATATGCTAAAAATAAGGGCAGGAACTGTCAGGCAATAGTGGAATAACCAAGAGAAAAACATTTTTTCTCATGGTAAAACACTAGTCTGAATGCAGATCTATACATTGATGAAAGTTCAGATAGACCACACAAAGTAAATGGGTCTGTGAGTATGGGGTGGATAGTAGGTTTCTGTTTTGAAATGAGGAACTATGAATTCATTTAACTGGATAATTTAAAAGGATCAGTATTGGCTAGGTGTGGTAGCTCATGCCTGTAATCCCAGCACTTTGAGAGGCTGAGGCAGGAGCAACACTTGAGCCCGGGAATTCAAGACCAGCCTGGGAAACATAGCGAGACCTTTTTTCTGAGGGGTGGAAAAAAAATAGCTGGGCATGGTGGCGCATGTCTGTAGTCCAGCTACTTGGGAGGCTGAGGCAGGAGGATTGCTTGAGCCCCGGAGTTCAAGGCTGCAGTGAGCTATGATTGCAGCCCTGTGCTCCAACCTGGGGGACAGACCAAGACGCCACATCTTAAAAAATGTGTGTGTGTGTGGTGTGTGTGTAAATATACACAATACACATGTCGAGCAGCCCTAATCTGAAATGCTCCAAAATCTGAAACTTTTGGAACACCGACACGTCACAAGTAGAAATAACACACCTGAATTGGTGATGGGTGACAGTTAAAACACAGAATTTAATTTCATGTACAGAATTACTAAAAATATTGTATAAAATTAACTTCAGGCTATATGTATGAAATATATATGAAAAATAAATGAATTTGGCCAGGCATGGTAGCTCAAGCCTGTAATCCCAGCACTTTGGGAGGCTGAAGTGGGTCAGGACATCAAGACCATCCGGCTAACATGGTGAAACCCCGTTTCTACTAAAAACACAAAAAAATTAGCCAGGCATGATGGCAGGCACCTGTAGTCCCAGCTACTCAGGAGGCTGGGTGGGAGAATGGTGTGAACCCGGGAGGTGGAGCTTGCATTGAGCCAAGATCGTGCCACTGCACTCCAGCCTGGGGGTGACAGAGCGAGACTCCATCTCAAAAAAAAAAAAGAAAAATAAATGAATTCTGTGTTTAGATTTGGGCCCTATCCCCAAGATAGCTCAATATGCAGATATTCCAGAATCCAAAAAAAAAAAAAAAAATCAAAAATCAAAATCTGAAACACTTCTTGGTCATCTCAGATTTCAGATGAGGGATACTGAACCTGTAGTGGATTCAGCCCTTAGGTCTATTTGAATCATATCTCTTGTCTTTTAATTAAGCATTTTAAGTCAAATGATTAGGAGGAAGAGTTAGGGGGTACCAGGAATAGAAGGGCCTGGAGTCTTCAGAGAAATAGTTGCCATAGGTCTTTGGTTCACTTAATGAGCCAGGAGATCCTTCCTCAAGGATCCCTGTCATGGCCTCTGAATAATAGTAATGATACTACTGATAGACAGTATTCATTGGTTCAGCACATAATTACATGCCAGGCCCTACGCTAAGTATTTTGTGTGCATTAATTCACAAAAAGCCTTATGAGATAGTGTTACGTTTATCCCTGTTGTACACAAAGGAGACTAGTAGATCTTTCCCCATCTGACAGTCCTAGCTTTGATTTTTTTTTTCCTTCTAAATTGGTTAAGGCAAGCATTGGTAAGTATAAGATGAAACAGTTTGGAGTATACATTGAACACCTCATTCACTTTTATTATAATTATGTCATCTTAAACTAGAGCTCTGGCTTGATGTACTTGAGAGAAGGGGAGGGAGGCATGTCAGATATCATTTGCCTTGATTTGGGAATCCGGTTCTAACAGGATTAGGAGTGGGGCAGGGTGACCAGACATATTCCTAAATTATATATTTTTTTCCAGGCTCCTTGAAATAGTAAGATTTCCTTCCTCTCCTAAGGAATACCTTTCTCTCAGACTCCCAAGTCTGCATCTGTCCCCTACACTACTGTGGTACTTTCTCACTAATCCTTCTGCCACTTATCTGTGATGTATTTGTTGGTGGTCTCTTTCTAAGACTCACATTGTTATTTACTTGCCTTTAGATGTGGCAAGGATCTGGAATCTATATGTGTATATATATAGTACTTTCACTACACTAAAAACTAGGTTAATTTTTGTGTATTGAAAAGACAATGCTGACTCCTTAATTTGGCATATGAGGCTTTTCCAGTCTTCTCTCCTATACCTAATGCTGCACCACACTGGACCTCTTTTGATAATGCCTCTCTACTCTCTGTGTTCTTCAGAACTTCCTCTTTACTCCCATTTCCAGGCATATTCTGTCCAAGCCAAGGTGGCTTGGAGGACAATGTATGTATACAGCACATTGTAGTCTGTGTTATGGATGTTTACAGGATTGAGTCTTGGTTCTTTTTCTTTTTTTGAGACAGGGTCTTGCTCTGTCACCCGTGCTGGAGTGCGGTGGCACAATCTCTGCTCACTGCAACCTCTGCCTCCTGGGTTCAAGCATTCCTCCTACCTCAGCTTCCTTAGTAACTGGGACTACTGGCATGCACCACCATACCTGTCTAATGTTACGTATTTTTTTGTAGAAACAGAGTTTTGCTCTGTTGCCCAGGCTGGTCTTGAACTCCTGCCTCAAACATTCCACCCATCCTGGCCTCCCAAAAGTTTTTTTCCAGACTTCAAAACTTTATTTTGGTTTAGTCTGTGTCTAATCTGCTGCCGCTTGGGGTGCTAACTATAGAGAGCAGGCAGTCGGCTAATGTGTATTAAGCAGTGAAGAATGAAGCATGTAGCCTTAAGATATGCAGATTGTGCCAGGCAGTGGCAAGTGCCTGTAGTCTCAGCTACTCGGGAGGCCAAGGTGGGAGGAGCACTTGAGCCCAGGAGTCTGAAGTCCAGCTTGGGCAACACAGCGAGACCTCCTCTCTGTAGATTATAAGTATTTGCATCTTAGTCTTCATGAAGTTGCCTTCCTGAAATTGAGAATCGTCTTAGAAATCTACAGTTGTGAAAAGGGCCTTGTGTGTCACTGGATTTAACAGTTCTCAATGGCACCACTCTAGAGTTTGGGGAAACAACCTGCAGGATTGTGTATTTTGGTCTTCACAGTTTGCAGAGGGTACCAGTCCTTTCAAGAATTGGAGGCTGATATGAGGCTCAAGTTTGTCCCTTTAAGGTCATCCTGCAGAGTTGATAAAACTGTAAATGCTCTTGGTCATTCTCATGCTTACTTGGATTTCAGTAGGCCAAACAAAGTGACATCAGGCCTGTTCTTGTTTTGTTTTGATGTGACCAGCTTATATATTAAGTGCCAGTTTCGTTACTTGTTCTGTTTTTGTTTGTTTTCCCCAAGATAATTGAGGATAATAGAACTGATGAGGCAGGCTCCTCTTAAAAAAATCTGTCAACCAATATTTCATTGCTTCTTATGTTGGGCATTGACTGTGGAGAGTGAGGGAGACTGAAGAATAGTACCTACATTTCTGCATTGGGCATCTGGTGGATGGTAGTGTTATTTACTGAGATAGGGAATACCAAAAGAATAGTTTTTGTGTAAGGGTTCATGATTTTATATATGTATATATAGGATTTCTTTTTTCATTCAGTAAGTAATGTCTTGCCCATTTTCTCATGCCAGTTAATAAATAAATAATTAGTGCCAAAATAAGTATGTACTTATAATGACCACATACAGTTGTATAACTTAATCAGTTTGGGTGGTTTTACCACTGTTGGTACTTACCTCTCTTGTATTTAATAGTTAATGTTTCCAGATACAAAATAACTACTGTATGCCATGCAAAATGCTTTACATATGTCATCAAAAAGTTTGTATCCTTTTTCCATTTAACAAGTGGGGAAACTGAGGCATAGAGGTTAAGTAACTGTGACATCACACAGCCAGTAAATGGCAGAATGAAAATTTTTTAAAACAGCTGTATTGACATAAAATCTACCTACCCTAAAGTTAACCTTTAATGTACAGTTCATGGGTTTTTAGTCCAGTTGACTCTTGGACAGTGTGGGAGTTAGGAGGACCAACCCCCCACAGTCAAAAATCTATGTATAACTTTGACTCCCCCAAAACTTAACTAGTAGCCTGCTGTTGACCAGAAGCCTTACCAATAACATAAACAGTTGATCGCATATTTTGTATGTTACATGTATTATATACTGTATTCTTACAATAAAGTAAGCTAGAGAAAAAATATTACTAGAAAATCATAAGAGAAAATATATTTACTGTTCATTAAGTGGAAGTGTATCATAAAGATCTTCATATTTGCCATCTTCACATTGAGCAGGCTGAGGAAGAGGGGGGATTGATTGGTCTTGCTGTCTTGGGGTGGCAGAGGTGGAAGGATGTGGAGGGGATGGAAGGAGAAGCAGGTACAGTCAGTGTAACTTTACAGAAATAATTTGACTTTTTGCTTTTTCATTTCTGTAAAAATGTTTCTATGTGGTACCAATCTTTCTTCCACTGTTTGCATTAGTTTCAGTGCCTGTATAATAGAAGGGTCCATATTGTAAAAGAAGTCAAAAGCAGTCTTGAATTATCGGAACCCTTTGCCAGATCATCTAATGTCAATTTGTTTTCTGGCATTGCTACTTCAACATCGTCTTCCTTGTCTGGTACTGGTTTGGAGCACTCATCTCTATCAAATTGTCTTCTGCTAATTCGTCTGGTATGGTGTCTGTTAACTCTTGGATTTCTCCAAGATCCATGTCTTGGAAACCTTCACTCCCAACCTTTTTTGTCATATCTACAGTCTCTTTCATGATTTCCTGTATTGGCTCTGTGGTAAATCCTGTGAAGTCATGTACAACGTCTGGAAACAGTTTTCTTTAGCAGGAATTTATTGTTTTGGGCATGATGGCTTTCATGGATTTTTCTGTAACAGTGATGGCATTGTCACTGGTGTAATCCTTCCAGACTTTCATGACATTCTCTCTGTTGGGGTTCTCTTCCACGCATTAACAATCCTTTCCGTAGAGTAGCATGTGTAATGAGCCTTAAAGGTCCTTATGACCCCTTGATCTGGAGGCTGACTTAGAGATGTTGTATTTGGGGGCATGTATACCTCTTTGTTGTTGAATTTATGGCATTCTGGGTAGCCAGGGGCATTGTCCAGTATTTAAAGAACTTCTGAGTACCTTGCTTATCATAAACACTCATTAAGTGTTTTATTATATAAAAAAGTCCTTTACTGGCAAGGTAATTTCTGACTCTAGGAACAAAATATCAATTGAACCAATTCAGAAAAAGGGTTCTTGTTGTCTAGACCTTCTTGTTGTACAACGAAAGACTGGCAGCTGGTGTTTTATTTTCCCTTAAGGTCCAGAGGTTAGCAGCTTTATAGATAAAGGCAATCCTAATCATAAACCTGACTATATTTGTAGAAAACTAGTAGAGTTAGCCTACCCCTTCTTGCCTTAAATCCTGGTGCTTGATTCTTCTCCTTAATAATATCCTTTGTGGAAATTTTTCCAAGAATTGGCCAAGAATATTTTGGTATTTTTTTCTTACAGTTCCGAGTACTTAGCTCATAGTAAACACTCATTAAGTGTTTTAATATATAAAGAAGATATTTAAGTTCTTCCTACTTTATCTAATTCATAGTGTGGAAAGAAGGGGTCACAGAGGAGTGTAGAAAACCTAAATATCTTTTTTTTTTCTATGTCTAGGAAGAAGAAGCAGGAAGGATAAAAGATTGCTGGGACAACCAGGAAGCACCTGCTCTCTCCACGTGTAGCAATGCCAATATCTTTCGAAGGATAAATGCCATATTGGATAATTCTCTGGATTTCAGTAGAGTCTGCACTACACCTATAAACCGAGGAATTCATGATCATTTGCCAGGTGATTTAGATTTGAAAACTTGAACGTGGTAGGCATCTGTACAGATCTGCTTCTAGGTAGTGCATGTAAGAGGTCTTCCTCGGAAAGCTTGTGAAGAACAATGTTGAGCTGCCAGCAACACTTGCCTTTTTGTGGTTTAGTTTATGGATTGAATCCCTCTTTGGGTGAAGACTACCTTTAATTAGGATGTGTAAACCTACTTTATGATACACAGAAAGGTTGGGGAAAAAAGAACAGGTCACAGATAACACGAGTATTTATATAAAGAGATACAATGTGAATTACATATGTTACAGATTTTCTGGTAGCCATGTTAAAATTAAGATACAGATGAAATTAATATTTTATTTAACCCAATATATGATAATATGACAACATTTAATTAATATAAAAACAATGAGATTTTTTATTGTTAGTACTATGACTTCAAAATCCAGTGTGGATCTTACAAGCTTATCTCAGCATGAACATTTCAGGTGTTTAGTGGCTACTGCAACAGCTTTTAAACATGAGTCAGCATGCATTTAGTTTCTGTGATCTACTGGATACTCCAAGGAATAGTGGAGATAGAGGGCAGCATCTTCTGAAGTTGACTCTTTCCAAGAGGTGTGGATGTCCTAATGGTGTTTCATTTTGTGGGAGTTGCAACCCATTATAAGAACGTTGAAGTGTTTTTGGTTTGAGTTATTTATTTTGTTTTTGTATTTTCTTTTCCTTTTTTTTTTGAGACAGAGTCTCGCTCTGTCCCCAGGCTGGAGTGCCGTGGTGTGATCTCGGCTCACTGCAACCACTGACTCCCTGGTTCAAGTGGTTATCCTGCCTCAGCCTCCCTAGTAGCTGGGATTACAGGCACGCACCACTATGCCCAGCTAATTTTTGTATATTTAGTAGAGACGGGGTTTCACATGTTGGCCAGGATGGTCTCGATCTCCTGACCTTGTGATCTGCCTGCCGTGGCCTGCCAAAATGTTGGGATTACAGGCATGAGCCACTGCGCCTGGCCTTTATTTTATATTTTTTTTCTCTTTCTTTTCTTTCAAGGCAGAGTCTCGCTCTGTCGCCCAGGCTGGAATGCAGTGGTGCAATCTCAGCTCACTGTAACCTCCGCTTCCTGGGTTCAAGCAATTCTCCTGCCTCAGCCTCCCAAGTAGCTGGGATTACAGGCACCCACCACCACACCTGGCTAATTTTTTGTATTTTTAGTAGAGATGGGGTTTCACCCTGTTGGGCAGGCTGGTCTCAAACTCCTGACTTTAGGTGATCCACCCACCTCGGCCTCCCAAAGTGCTGGGATTACAGGTGTGAGCCACTGTGCCTGGCCTATTTGAGTTATTTTAGATGAAAGAATATATTTTTAATTTTTAAAAATGGACCTTGAAAACAATTAGCAACAATGGGGATTCTCAAACTAAGGACTGATAATTACAGTCGACCCTTGAGCAACACTGCTTTGAACTGTGCAGGTCCACTTATATGCAGATGTTTTTCAACCAAAGCTGGAAAATGTGATATTCAAGGGATGTAAAACCCACATATATGGAGGGCTGACTTTTCTGGTATAGGTGGGTTCCTCAGAACCAACTGTGAGACTTGAGTATGTGTGGATTTTGGTATACTGTAGGGGTCCCGGAACCAATTCCCTACATACACCAAAGGACAGCTACTGTTTTTAGTTGTAAATTCTTTTATTTATTTTTTAGCTTGGCCTTAGAAGTAATTCCCACAAAAATGTAGGAGTATGTGAGCATTAAATAGCTTAATGTTTGAGGGAGAGCCTTATTAAGGAAGAGAGTAACTTGTAGCATTTGCTTTTGTCATACAGGAAGGCAAATGAGAGAAGGGCATACTCAGGGGTTAGGGTAGTTTTTGTCTCTTCTGACTTCTACAAAAGAAAAATATAAGTCATGAGCTAACCCAGTTCTTTTTTAGGATTATGCTGAGTTAAAAGTTCAGGGAGTCATCTTTCTTAGTTCTACTACATGATCTCTTTTTCTCCTTTGAGAAAATTGCATGTATTGTGTCCCAGTAAGAATGACAGGCCAGGCGTGATGACTTAAACCTGTAATTGAGGCTGGAGCAGGTGGATCACTTGAAGCCAGGAGTTCGAGACCAACCTGGGCAACATAGTGAAACCCTGTCTACAAAAAAAATAGAAAAATTAGCAGAATGTGGTGTGTGCACCTAGTTGCAGCTACTTGGAGAATGAGGTGGGAAGATCACTTGAGTCTGGGAGGTCGAGGCTGCAGTGAACCGTGGTTGTGCCACTGTACTATACAGCCTGGGTGACAGAACAGGACCCCTGCCCACCTCCACCAAAAAATAAAAGCATAACACTCAACAATTCAACAATGGCTTAAACCTCACTGGGTTGTTTCAGAGATGCTGAAAACTTTTCTAGTTTACAGGAAAATATTTTTCAGCTAATACTAGGTGTTGGACCTAAGGGAAAGGACCCATGATTGATGGGAGAGGAGCTTTCAGGAATGTATGTTTGCAACTGTCCAGGGATCCCAGTGACTTCACTGGTAAGATGCCAGGGTCTGGTGAGGGTGTTGTTACCATTATACTCTGCCCAGGGTCAGTAGCTGAAGTACAAGTTATAGACTTCTCGGGCTCTTCAACTCCTTTTCAGCTTCTTAGAACCTTCTAAGAGAAACAGGAGGAAGATCTTGAGGAAATTGGGAAACCTGGGTTCTAAGCTTGACCCTGGGCAGTGAGATAAAAGGTCAGTTTTCTCAGCTGTAGGACAGAATGGTACCTGTTCAACCTGACTCACAGGTGTCTTATGGGAGTCAGGTGTTAAGACAACACTGCAGATTTAAGGAAACTCGATAAATTGTAGGAAAGGTTTCTGTCAGAGGTAGCTGATGTTTTTGAGCCCTTCACATATATCTAGCCCCTCCCTTGTGTGGTCAGCTCTCTGCTTTCCACTTGTGATTCAGCTCAGGGCTGTGGGCCTGTGTTCTCGAGTGGTGAAACAAGGATGCCTGGCCTACAGTAGAGAGCATTTTTCCTGTGTTCACCAGCAAAAATACCAACCTTGTGGTTAATGAGGAAGTAAACTAGGATATATATTTTTCTATGAAGAACCTTAAGAAATAACCCAAACTTGTAGCTTCTGATCAAAAGTAATTTTGTTACTTGAAGGAAATAATCAGAATTATGAAAACCTAAGATTGTTTATGGACAGCATTATAACTAGGGACAATTTGGTAACAGAATGTTAAGTAAATGATAGGAAAGTTGTATCATGGAGTATCCTGTACCATAAAATATAATGTTTGTAGAAGACTACTTAATGGCAAAGAAAGATAACTACGGTGTCTGAAATGAAAAAAACAAAGTGTAAGACAGGTGTAAAAAAGCAAAATGTATAAAAGCAAAGTGTAAAAAGAATGGCCTTAAGTATATATGCATAGAAAAACCCTGAAGTGGTATAAATGTGACAGTGAAGGTGGGTAATACAGAAAAAAATTATGGGTAATTTTTTTTTTCCTGAGACGGAATCCCGCTCTGTTGTCCAGGCTGAAGTGCAGTGGTGTGATCTCGGCTCACTGCAACCTCCGACTCCCGGGTCCAAGTGATTCTTCTGCATCGGTCTCCTGAGTAACTGGGATTACAGGTGTGCGCCACCATGCCTGGCTAATTTTTGTATTAGTAGAGATGGGGTTTCACCACATTGGCCAGGCTGGTCTTGAACTCCTGACCTCAAGTGATCCACCTGCCTTGGCCTTCCAAACTTCTGGGATTACAGACATGAGCCACCGCACCTGGCTGGGTAATTTTTTTCTGTATACTTTTCCCCACTAGTTCTTCTAAAACAAACATTTTATAATAAATTTTCAAATGGCGTATATCCTAACACAGTGTTTCACATTGCTAGTTGCATGCATAACCCAGTTGGTAAAACATCATTGGAAAAGTGCTGTGATAGGGTCAGGGAGAGATTGGTTTAGTTGAGAACTAGGAAACACTTCTGGTCAAAGCAACATTTGAAATAGGCTTTGAAGAGAATTAAAATTACTTTAGTCTTAACTGGAGGTTGAGTAGATTATTTTTTTTTTCTATTGCCCCAGAATTGGCCATTAGGGCCCAAAGCTGAGAATAAAGAGCTGTTAAGTGAGCTGTGGTGTAATGAGAATCCCTAAGAGGTGGGACCAGATACCTCCTGCCAGGGCTTACCTAAAGGTCACAGAGCTGTCCCTCCTACCACAAACATTAGCTCAACCCTTCCCTGGCCTATAAAGAGGATCACATAAGGAGGGGGTAGCATTTGAAGTGATTCCCTCCCGTCTGTGGAGGAGGGTGGGATAGGATGTGGCTTTGTTGTTCAAGCCAAGCAAGAGGGTCTTCCAAGAGAAATATTTGTGTAGATGGAGAATGCTTCCAAGAAAGAAGACAAGGTTGAACCCCTGGTTGGACAACTGACTTGCTGTCTGTCCCTGACTGAATAGAGATTAATGAGAAATTAAGAGATGTGGGCTGGGTGCAGTGACTCATGCCTGTAATCCCAGCACTTTGGGAGGCGGGCAGATCACTTGAGGTCAGGAGTTCGAGACTAGCCTGACCAACATGGTGAAACTTTGTCTCTACTAAAAATACAAAGATTAACTGGGCATGATGGTGTGTGCCTGTAGTCCGGGAGGCTGAGGCAGGAGAATTTCTTGAACCTGGGAGTTGGAGGTTGCAGTGAGCCAAGGTCGCACCACTGCACTCCAGCCTGAATGATAGAGTGAGACTCTGGAGAGAGATGTGGTGGGGCGGGGAAAGAGAGTAGCTGGAGCATCTGAATTCTCTGTTTATATCAAGAAAGTTGTGATTTGCTGTGGTTTAAGAGGGTTTTGCAAAGGCCTGAGCTTTTGGGCTGGTACCCCACCAAGAAGGCCCTTGTTGCATGGTGGGTGGTGGGAGCTAGGGTGGGGCTGGAAGGTAAGGCCAGAGCTGGATTTCCTACCCCAACAACTGTCCAGTGGAGATGAGAGGGATGTCTGCCATCTAGAGGGCCCTCTCCACATTCCCTAGTCCTTTAAGCCATAGATCTTTTGGAATCTGAGGAATGGAGAAAATGGGCTGCAAATGGACATGTGATTTAAGCATTAATGCGTCGAGTTTTTACTAACAGTGTCTGTAAGGATGTGAAAAGTGGTGAAACATCATTAAGGGACATCTTAACTGCTATATGGGTAGGGAGACAATATTTAGGCTGGAGGCAATGATTGGAGGAACAGTTTCATGTTAACTCACCGAGATGCCATTTCTCAATAACCAGTTAAAATAGCTTGGAGGTTTAGAAAGGAATTGATTAGTCAAAGCAGTCCTAAGTAAGGTTTAGGACTGATATGTTGATTTAACAGTTTTTAAAAACTGAAATATAATATACATACAGGAAAGTACATGCTGTATCATAGGTGAAGAGCTCCAACTTTCCCAAAATGAACACAACCATGTAACCAGCTCCCAGACCTAAATAGATTGCAGACTTCTAATGTAGGACCAAAGAATTGTATAGTCGTAGCCCGATGTTGGATTTTTTTTTTTTTTTTTTTTTGAGACTGAGTTTGGCTCTTGTTGCCCAGGCTGGAGTGCAATGGCGGGATCTTGGCTCACTGCAACCTCTGCCCAGGTTCAAGTGATTCTCCTGCCTCAGGCTCTTGAGTAGCTAGTATTACAGGCATGCGCCACCATGCCCGGCTAATTTTGTATTATATTTTAGTAGAGACAGGGTTTCTCCATGTTGGTCAGGCTGGTCTTGAACTCCTGGCCTCAGGTGATTTGCCCGCCTTGGCCTCCCAAAGTGCTGCAACACCGCACCCGCCCTGGATTTTTTTTTTTTTTTTTTTTAAAGAAACATGGTCTCACTATGTTTCCCAGGCTGGTCTCAGACTCCTGGCCTCAAGCAATCCTCCAGCCTCAGCCTCCCAAGTTGCTGGGATTACTGACATGACTAATGTTGAATTTTTGACTGAGACGGTTTCACTCCTTATTGTACTGGATCATAAACCGTACATCACTAAATTGTCTGAAAAGCTATTCCAAAACAAAGTTTAATACATTCAGTCCCAGCTTGCAGGAAATGATTGAAATTACTCTCATGAAGTCTTGTTTCCCACAAAATAAACTTTTGTGAAACCTTACTATGTGGCTGTAACAGTTAAGTGATAACGATTTAACTTGTGTTATTGAAGTTAACTTACAGAAAAGTACAAGTGTACTTGTTCACTGAATTTTTATACACTGAACACATCTTGTATAACTCCTCACATGTAGAGGCAAAAATTAAGAATACACTAAAATTCCCCTTGCAATCCTTTCAGTCTCTAATTTACAAAGGGCAATTGTTCTGCTAACTTTTTTCTGAGATGGGGTATCACTCTGTCTCACCCAGGCTGCAGCACGATCATAGCTCACTGCGCTGCAGCCTTGAACTCCTGGGCTCAAGTGATCCTCTTGCCTCAGCCTTCTGAGTAGCTGGGACTGCAAGCATGCACCACCATGCCCAACTAATTTTTTTTTTTAAAGTTTTTGTAGAGACAGGATCTTGCTGTGTTGACCAGTCTGGTCTCGAACTCTTGGGCTCAAGCAAGTTCCTTGCCCTGGCTTCCCAAAGTGCTGGGATTATAGTTGTGAGCCACTACACCCAGTTCATGCTGACTTTTAATTGCATAGTTCAATTTTGCCTGATTTTGAATTTACATAAATGGAATCACAGATTTGTACTTTTTTTTTTTTTTTAGACAGAGTCTTGCTCTGTCGCCCAGGCTGCAGTGCAGTGGCGTGACCTTGGCTCCCTGTATCCTCCACTTCCCGGGTTCAAGGGATTCTTCTGCCTCAGCCTCCTGAGTAGCTGGCACTACAGTCGAGCACCATCATGCCTGGTTAATTTTTGTATTTTTAGTAGAGACATAGTAGAGACATATTGGTCATATTATATTCACCATATTGGCCAGGCTGTTCTCAAACTCCTGACCTCGTGATCATCCTGCCTCAGCCTCCCAAAGTGCTGGGATTACAGGCATGAGCCACCGTGCCGGCCCAGGTATGTACTCTTTAGCTGTGAGTTTCATCCATATTGCAACTGGTTGTGGATCATTCATTTCTGTTGCTTTACAGTATTTCATTGTATGAATGTACCAATGATTATTCGTTATACTGTTAATAGGCATTTGAGTTGTTTCCAGTTTGGGGCCATTGTGAGTAGTGCTGCTATTATCTTTTGGTGAATTAATTTCTCTTGATTATCTTCCTTAGGAGAGGGTATACATATGTTTATCTTTGAGATGCTGCCAGTTTTTCTCAGTGGTTATACCAGTTTGCACTTCTAGTAGTGTACAGTGTTTTGGGTTGTTTCATATCCTCATCAATAATTGCATTGTCTTTCATTTTAGCCATTTTGGAGAGTATGTAGCAGTATCTGTTGTGGTTTTAATGTTCATTTCCTTGGTGACTAATGAAGTTGAGCACATTTGCATGTTTATTGGCCTTTGGATATCCTTTTTCTTGAAGTGTCTCTTCATGCCTTATACTCATTTTTCTTAGGGTTATCTACCTTTTTGTTGTTTACTTGTAGCAGTTCTTTATATAGGCCACATATGAGTTCTGTCTCTGAAATATGTATTACAATTATTTTCTTCGAGTCTGTGGTTTGCCTTTGTACTCTTAATTGGTGTCTTTTGAATAACAGAAAACTTAAATTGTAATGAAGTATAATTTAATGACTTTATTCCATTGTGCTTAATGCTTGTGGCCTGTTTAAGAAATATTTGCCTATTCCAAGGTCATGGAGGTAGTATATGTTTCTTTTCAAAAATTGTTTTACCTTTCACACTTAGATTTGCAACTCATCTGGAATTTTGTTTTGTACATGGTGTAAGCTAGAGGGGGAAGATTTATTTTGTTCTGTGTGGATAACCAGTTGACTCAGCATCATTTTGGTGGAAGAAATTTCTTCTAAATTGTATTGCCATGTCGCCTTTCTCATAAATCAGGCATCCATAGTATATGTACAGATCAGTTTCTGGATACTCTCTTCTCTTCCATTGGTCTATTTATCTGTCCTTGTCTTAATTATTGTAGCTTTATAATAGGCCTTGATAGTTGGTAGTGAAGCCCTTCAACTTTGTCTTTTTGGATTCTTGGCTTTTCTTGGATCTTCACATTTCTATATAAATTATAAATTCAGCTCATCAGTCCAAGCTCCACCCCCCGCCCCACATACACAAAGTTCTACTAGGATTTTGACTGGGATTGCATTAAACCTATGAATCAAGTTCTGGATCATGGATGTGTTGACAAGTCTTCTAATTTAAGAAGTTGGTATATCCCTTTGCTTATCTGTTTTTTAAAAATTTTCGGCTGGGCGCAGTGGCTCATACCTGTAATCCCAGCACTTTGGGAGGCTGAGGTGGGAGAATCATGAGGTCAGGAGATCGAGACCATCCTGGCTAACACGATGAAATCCCGTCTCTACTAAAAAAAATTAAAAAAAAAAAATTAGCCAGGCATGGTGGTGGGCACCTGTAGTGCCAGCTACTCAGGAGGCTAAGGCAGGAGAATGGTGTGAACCCAGGAGGTGGAGCTTGCAGTGAGCCAAGATTGCGCCACTGCACTCCAGCCTGGGTGACAGAGCAAGACTCCGTCTCAAAAAAAAAAAAAAAATTTCTCAGTGTTTGTAGATGTCTTGCACATTCTTTATCTCTAGGTTTTGATGGTATTTAATACTAATGTAAAGGATTTTTTTGTTTGTTTGCTTTTTAGTGCCATTTTCTGTTTGCTGCTGTGACAGCCCTATCTAGTGTTGGCTCCAGAAGTAGGTATTTCAGGTTTTGGACATTTGAGTCCCTCTTATGTGCGAATTGTTTTGTGGTAACCTGTCTCCCAAATAGTCTATAGTTTTGAGATGTGAGTTAGTTTTATTGCTTTTGTTTATCTGTGAGTTTTAGAGGATATATGGAGAGATTTGCATCTAGGCAACTGCCAGTTTCCTGTAGGAACGAGGAAGTCTGATTTTGCTGATCTTGTTTGAAGAATATATATAAAAATATTCTCTGTCATATATACATACATATGTATTGTGCGTTTGTCAATGTGTATATGAGAGAGAATATACGTATGTATATATGTGTATACAATATATATATTGACAAAATATACACAAAAAGTGTTTTTGCCTCTTAGAATGTCTAAGATTGAGAAGACTGACCTTACCAAGAATTGGCAGGGATGTTGAATAACTGAAACTGTCAAACTGCTGAGGAATGCAAAATGGTACAACTTTTTGGAAAACAGTTTGGCAGGTTCCTAAAAGGTTAAGTGTTTACCTATCATAAGACCCAGTGGTTCCACTCTTAAGTTTCTTTTTTTTTTAAATAAGCTTACATTTTAGCATAGCTTTCAATTAATAGAAAAGTTACAGAGAAGTTACACAAGTTATTAATAGAATTAATAACTTTAATATAATTAATAACAATTAATAGAAAAGTTACAAAGATAGCACAGAGAATTCCTGTATATCCTGTAATTAGTTTTCCCCTATTTTGCTAACGTCTTACGTTAGTATTGTGCATTTGTCACACCTAATGAAGCAATATTGATACTGTAGTCTGTATTTTATTTGGATTTTCTTAGTTTTTACCTAATGTGCTTTTTCTGTACCAGGATCCCACCCAGAATATCACATTAGTCATCATGTAGGCTCCTCCAGACTGTGGCAGTTTCTCAGACTTTCCTTATTTTCGATTATGTTGACGGTTTTGAGTAGTATTGGTCACACTCAAGAGAAGTGACACCATTTATCCATATACAAACTTAACACAAATGTTTATAGCCTCTTTATATATAATAGCCAAAACCTGGAAACAACCCAGATGGCCATCAGTAGATGAATGGATAAACAAATGCAAAGGAGTACTGCTCAGCAGTAAAGAGGAATAAACTATTGATGCTACCACAGCATGGATGAATTTCAGGATAATTATGCTCAGCGAAAGAAGCCAGACAAAAGAGTATACTACATAATTCCGTTTGCTCAGAATTCTATCAAATGCCAACTAACCTCTAGTGACAGCAGGGAGATCGGTGGTTGCCTGGGCAAGAGGACTCAGAGGTAGGTAGAAAAGGATTTCAAAAGGGCATTAAACTTTTGGGGCAGAACTTGAGGATAAGAGGTCAAATAATGAAATAAGCTTTTGGGAAGATGGATATGTTCATTATCTTGACTTTTGGTAATGGTTTCGTGGGTATGTATACATAGGTTGAAACATATCAAATTCTGCACTTTAAATACATGCAGTTTATATGTCAGTTAGGTCTCAAAGCTGTTAACCTTTGCAAACATAGTTATCTCTGAATGGTAGGATTTAAATGCACATACTTGCTTTTATAGGGTTTTTTTGCTTTTAAAAATTTGAAACAGCCTGGCCAACATGGTGAAACCCTGTCTCTACTGAAAATACAAAAATTAGCCGGGCATGGTGCCGTGCATCTGTAATCCCAGCTACTTGGGAGGCTGACGCAGGAGAATCACTTGAACCCGGAAGGTGGAGGTTGCAGTGAGCTGAGATTGGGCCACTGCACTCCAGCCTGGGTGATGACAAGAGTGAAACTCCGTCTCAAAAAAAAAAAAAAAAAATTTAAAAAGAGGAACATAAAATAATGTATCTACCACTGATCTTTAACAAAAGTTAAGATTTTGATATGTTCGATTCAGACCTTTATTCAGACAATCTAAAAATCAAATAAAAATTTTTCACTTAAGTGTACTCATTTCCTCATTTTCCTAGAGATAACTCTCCTGAAGTTGGTGTATTTCCTTACCATCCATGTTTTTATACTTCTCTGTGTATGTCCATAAACATCATTTTACTTTTTTATGTAAATAAAACATACACTGAGGAAAATGCACAATTAAAGTATATAACTGGGTAAATTGTCACAAAACAAATACACTCATGCTCTCAAGCTCAAATCAAGAAATAGAATGATATCAGCAACTAAGAAGACCCCTCATGCCCCCTCCTAATTGTCATATGTTTTAAATCTTTATGCAAAGAATATGACATTATCTTCCTGGCATTTTCTTTTTTCCATGTATCATATTTATAATGTGTACATATTGATAGTTATTTGTGAGTAAAATCAGTACATTTTAATTGCTTTGTAGTAATATTTTACATAAATATATACAGTATCCCTCTTGGTAAATGATTAGGTATGTATTTTTTGCTGTATTTAGGCAAATCTTTAAGTATATATTTTTTGCTATTATAAACAATATTTTGGTGAACATCCTTGTTTATGTCTCCTGTGCCACATCACAAGAGCTTCCTTGAGTATGTACCTAGAAGTTAATTGCAGAGTTTGGTATACTGTCTTCACACTTCAAGTTGCTGGGTACTTTTTCAAAGTGCGTTTACCAGTTTATAATCCTGCTAGGATTTCATGAGTTTTCAGTCACATTCCTTGTAGACTCTAGGTATTGTCATACTTCAAAATTCCAGTTGATACAGCTGTAAATCCAACTTTGATTTTGTTTTCTTTATATTATAAAATACTTTCTGAAGTTAAAATAATACATGTAGCATATATGATCTGGCATCAACCCAGAGAAAGTTTCTAGAATTGTGTCCCAGGGTTCTTTTCCTTTATGCTATTCTTTCTGCTGTTTCTTGACATTCCATGCATATTATATAATTAAAATCATTGACTTAGATGAAGTTGTGCAACGAATGCTCTTCTGCTACATAGTTGACAACTAAATTGACTGTCTTCCTGGAAGAATTCTTTTATTCAAGGTTGACTTGGTTGTCACTTCAGAAATTTTCTCACACTGTCCTGCTTCCCATGTTCTGTAGTGTGTCAATCGTGAAATAAAGCAAGGTCCTTCTTGGCTCTTTCTGTTTATTTGTGGATCCATCATGTGGTGTTGTAAACATATATATATTCTTAAAATGGGAGGATAGGGTACAGTTTTGAAAAAAACATTGTTCGTCCATTTCATAATAAACCCAAACAAAGGTAGGGTACAGGCTCTGAATGCAGATGACCTGAGAACAAATTCTGGTTGTGCTACTTACTTGCTGTGACCTTGGCTTAAATTTTGTCTTTAGACAGATAGGTAGTAATAGTACCCATTTGTGGGAGTTTTGTGAAACTTAAATAAGGTTTGTATTGAATACAATCTACAGTGGTGCACATAACTGCACTTACTAAATGGTGATGGTGATTGTATAGTGTGGGTATATATAGATGCAGTTGTGAGAGCATTGGCTGAGGTCATGTATATATATATATACACACACACACACACATATTTGTATTTTAAAGAGTTGATTGAACAAGGTTTTCTGTTTAGACTGTAAGTCTTTTGAAAAATATGTAAAGACTAGGTCTTAAATATCCTTGGGTTTCGTTTCGTTTCTTTTTTTTTTTTTTAAAGGTCTTCTGAAATCCTTGGATTTCTAATCCTCAGTATTGGGCCTGGTGCATGTTAGGTAACATTATACAATTGCTTAATGAATACATTCTCTCAAACTGGATGCCTAAGCTGAAAAAGGCCCTCATTTTGTGTTCAAATTGTACTCCCCCCACATTCGGTACTGATAATATCTAGGAATTTACTTGCAGTTTTGTATATGTATATGTATACACAATGGTTATTTATTTAGACTTCAGTAATTTTTACTGATTACTTAGATTATCATTGTGTTTTGTTTAATTCTTGGACTAGTTTAATGGACTTTTCCAAATTGTTAAACATAGAATATATGGAAACTTGCATAAACACCTGTATACTTTAATCAGTTATACAGCAGACACCCACCTAACCACTACCCAGGTCAAGAAATAGAATATTACAGCTGAGTGCAGTGGCTCATGCCTGTAATCCCAGCACTTTGAGAGGTTAAGGTGGGAGCCCAGGAGTTCGAGGCTTCAGTGAGCTATGATCATGCTGCTGTACTGCAACCTGGGAGCAAGACCTATATTTTTATATGGTTAAGAGGGCCAAAGAGGTCGCTGGGAGCCTCCCAAGGAGGCTAGTCCCTTCCCAGCAGCCCCCGGGGCTGTTCCGGGGTGGGGGGTCTTAGAGCCCCAGGCTCCCACCCAGGGTGCATGTCTCTCTCCTGGAGGGCTTTCCCAGGTGGCAGCAAGGCCACCAGGTGGCAGAGGCATGCCAGCAGGGACTCAGAAGCAGCGAGGCCGAAGGGGACACTGGGAACCTCCCAAGGAGGCCAGTCACTTCCCAGCAGCCTCCAGGGCTATCCCGGCGGGGTCGTAGAGTTCCAGGCTCCCATGCAGGGTGTGTGTCTTTTTCCCGGGGTTGGGGGGGACTTGTTTCCAGTCTTAGGGGAGGGGCTATTAGTGAACTTCTCAGCATTTCTCCTTTAAATATGCTGAAGTTTTTGTGAATGTTTTTTATCTGATTAAGAAAGTTATTTTCAGACTTTGCCAAGAGGCTTTAAAAAAAAAAAAAATTTGCAGGGTGCAGTGGCTCATGTCTATAATCCCAGCACTTTGGGAGGTTGAGGTGGGCAGATCACTTGAACCCAGGACTTAGAGACCAGCCTGGGCAATGTAGTGAAACCCTATCTGTACAAAAGTACAAAAAGCCAAGTGTGGTGGCATGCACCTGTAGTCCCAGTTACTTGGTGCTGAGATGGGAGGATCGCTTGAGCTCAGGAGGCAGAGATTGCAGTAAGCCAAGACCGTGCCACTGCACTCTAGCCTGGGTGACAGAGCCAGACACTGTCTCCAAAAAAGAAAAAAAAAATAATAATCATGAATGTTATTAAATTATATCAATTTTCTGCATCTATTCATTTAACTTTTCTCCTGTATTCTATAGATGTAGGAATAACATTCAGGGAAGAATACCAGAGTAAAGCCAACTTTGCTTTCCTGGAATTAACTCAAGTTGTTCATAATATAAGTTATTTAGTATATTCTTTGGTTTTCGTTTGTAAATGTTATCTTTAGGATTTTTGTGTTCATGCACTTAAGAGATAAGCTTGTAATTTTCCTTCCTTAAAATATTCCTGGTGTCAGAGTTGTTAGCTTCTTGAAGCAAATCATTAGCTTAAGGTTTTTTTTTTTTTTTTTTTGAGACGGAGTCTCGCTCTGTCGCCCAGGCTGGAGTGCAGTGGCCGGATCTCAGCTCACTGCAAGCTCTGCCTCCCGGGTTCACGCCATTCTCCGGCCTCAGCCTCCGGAGTAGCTGGGACTACAGGCGCCCGCCACCTCGCCCGGCTAGTTTTTTGTATTTCTTAATAGAGACGGGGTTTCACCGTGTTAGTCAGGATGGTCTGGATCTCCTGACCTCATGATCCGCCCGTCTCGGCCTCCCAAAGTGCTGGGATTACAGGCTTGAGCCACCGCACCCGGCCAAGGTTTTTTTTTTTTTTACCCCCGTTGTTGGGAAGAGCTTGTGTGAAATTTATAATAGTCTTTCTTTTTTTTTTTTTTTTTTTCTTGAGACGGAGTCTCGCTCCCAGGCTGGAGTGCAGTGGCGTGATCTCGGCTCACTGCAAGCTCCGCCTCCCGGGTTCACGCCATTCTCCTGCCTCAGCCTCCCAAGTAGCTGAGACTACAGGTGCCCGCCACCACGCCCGGCTAGTTTTTTGTATTTTTAGTAGAGACGGGGTTTCACCATGTTAGCCAGGATAGTCTCGATCTCCTGACCTCGTGATCCACCCGCCTCGGCCTCCCAAAGTGCTGGGATTACAGGCTTGAGCCACCGCGCCCGGCCTATAATAGTCTTTCTTAAATTTTGGTATAATTCATTGCTGAAGCCATCTGGGCCTGGAGTGTGTTTTTGTTTTTGTTTTTTTGAGGAAGAGTTTTTAAAATGTGGATTCAGTTTTTTGTTTTGTTTTTTGGGTTTTTTTTGAGACAGAGTATCACTGTGTTGCCCAGGCTGGAGTGCAGTGGTACAGTCTTGGCTTACTGCAACCTCCGCCCCCCAGGTTCAAGTGATTCTCCTGCCTCAGCAGCCCGAGTAGCTGGGATTACAGGAGCCTGCCACCACACCTGGCTAATTTTTGTATTTTTAGTAGAGATGGAGTTTCACCATCTTGGCCATACTGATCTTGAACTCCTGACCTCATGATCCACCCACCTTGGACTCCCAAAGTGCTGGGATTACAGGTGTGAGCCACCATGCCTGGCTTAGTTTTTAAAACACAATTATCCAAATTTCTGTGTCTTTTTTTTTTTTTTTTTTAAAGACAGACTCTCACTCTGTCGCCCAGGCTGGAGTGCAGTAGTGTGATCTCAGCTCACTGCAACCTCTGCCTCCTGGGCTCAAGCGATTCTCCTGCCTCTGCCTCCCAAGTAGCTGGGACTACAGGGGTGCTCCACCACGCCTGGCTAATATTTGTATTTTTAGTAGAGATGGGATTTCACCATGTTAGCCAGGCTGGTCTCGAACTCTTGACCTCAGGTAATCTGCCCACCTCAGCCTCCCAGAGTGCTGGGGTTATAGGCATGAGCCTCTGCACCTGGCTCGAATTTCTATTTCTTCTTCTAAGTTTTGCTAAGTTGTGTTTTTCTAGGAATTTCTCCATTTCATTTAAATTTTCAAATTCATTGGCATAAAAGTTTGTGTAAAAGCTTCTTCTGATGTTTTAGAATTTCCAGTATTTATTTTATTTTTTTGAGACAGAGTCTTGCTCTGTCTCCCATGCTGGAGTGCAGTGGCGCAATCTCGGCTCACTGCAAACTCTGTCCCCAGGTTCATGCCATTCTCCTGCCTCAGCCTCCTGATTACAGGTTACAGGTGCCCGTCACCATGCCCAGCTAATTTTTTGTATTTTTTTAGTAGAGATGGGATTTCACTGTGTTAGCCAGGATGGTCTTGATCTCCTGATCTTGTGATTCACCTGCCTCGGCCTCCAAAAGTGCTGGGATTACAAAATTTCCAGTATTTCTTAACATTAAGTTTGCTTTTTTAGTCTGTGTTACTAATCTTTTTTTTTAAAAAATAAGCTTTTGGCTTTGATCCCCCCCTCATTCTTTCTATTACACATGTCTTTTTTTTTTTTTGGAGATGGAATTTCACTCTTGTTGCCCAGGCTGGAGTACAATGGCATGATCTTGGCTTACCGCAACCTCCGCCTCCTGGGTTCAAGTGATTCTCCTGCCTCAGCCTCCCGAGTAGCTGGGATTACAGGCATGTGCCACCATACCTGGCTAATTTCGTATTTTTAGTAGAGACGGAGTTTCTCCATGTTGGTCAGGCTGGTCTTGAACTCCCGACCTCAGGTGATCTGCCCACCTCAGCCTCCCAAAGTGCTGGGATTACAGGTGTGAGCCACTGTGCCTGGCCTCTGTTACACTTTTATTTTATGTGTCATTTATTTTTTTTCCTATTGCTTTCTTTGGATTTGATTTACTGTGTTTTTTTTTTTTTTAAACTTATTGAGATGAAAATTATTAGATCATTGTATTTTTGTTTTTTGTTTTTTGGGGTTTTCTTTGTTTTTTTTTTTTTTGAGATACGATCTCTTGGGCTCAGGTGATCCTCCTGCCTCAGCCTCTTGAGTATCGGGGACTGCAGGCATGTGCCACCGTAGCTGGCTAATTTTTATTTTTATTTTTTTGTAGAGATGGGGTATTGCTATGTTGGCCAGGCTGGTCTTGAACTCCTTGCCTCAAAGGGTCCTCTTGCCTCAGCCTCCCAAAGTGTTGAGATTATAAGCATGAGCCACTGTGTGGCCTACTGTTGCGATCTTAACAATAGTAAGTCTTCTAATGCATGAATTGGGGGATGTCTTTTGTTGTAATTTATTTCAATGATTTCTTACAGTTTTCAGTGTCCAAGTCTTGCAATTTGTTCATAAGTATATTTTTTTTTCATGCTATCGTAAGTCAAACTGTTATTTTCAGATTGTTCATTGCTAGTGTATAGAAATAGAGCTGATTTTTGTACATGGATTTGTGTGTGTGTGTGTGTGTGTGTGTTTCTTAGGATTTTTTACATCTGAGATCATGCCTTCTGGGTGTATCATCTATAAAGATAGTTTTACTTTTTTTTCCATCTAGATGCGTTTTGTTTCATTTCCCTTCCTAATTGTGCTGACTAAAATTTTCAGTACAGTTTTGAATAGAAGTGAAGAGAGCAGACTTCTTTCACCATTAAATATGATGTTAGATGTGGGTGTTTTTGTAGGAGCCCTTTATCAAGTTGAGGATTTGATTTTTTTTTTTTTTTTTTTTGAGAATGGAGTCTTGCTCTGTCCCCGAGGCTGAAGTGCAGTGGCGTGATCTTGGCTCACTGTAACCTCCGCCTCCCAGGTTCAAGCAATTCTCCTGCCTCAGCCTCTGGAGTAGCTGGGATTACAGGTATGCGCCACCATGCCTGGCTAATTTTTGTGTTTTTAGTAGTAATGGGGTTTAATCATGTTGGTCAGGCTGGACTCGAACTCCTGACCTCAGGTGATCCACCCACCTTGGCCTCCCAAAGTGCTGGGATTACAGGCTTGAGCCACCAGGCCCAGTCTGTGGATATTTTTTTCTATTCCTAGTTTATTGAATATTTTTATCATAAAAGGGTATTGGATTTTCATCAAATACTTGTCTGTGTCCATTGAGATGATCATGTGTTTTTTTAACTTTTGTTCTATTAATATTATATTGATTTTTTTTTTCATATAATGAACCAACCTTGTCTTCTTGGAATGAACCCTATTTGGTCATAGTGTGTAATCCATCTTAGATGCCACTGCATTTAGATTAATAAACAGATAGGTAGGTCTATGATTTTCTTTTCTTGTGGTCTCTGCCTGATTTTGGTATCAGGGAAAAATACTTGCTTCATGACTGAGTTGTAAATCGTTCCCTCTTCGTCTGTTTTTTTGGAAGAGTACGTGTTAATAATTGGTATTTATTCCTTTTTAGGTTTTTGGTAGAGTTCACCAGTGAAGCTTTCTTGTCCTGGACTGTTCTCTGGGAAGTTTGTTGATGACTAATATGGGCTTTTTGTTCATTAAAAGTGCATTCAGATTGTCCATTTCTTTGAGTTAGTTTTGGTAATTTGTGGCTATAGGATTTGTTCATTTCACCTATGTTTTCTAATTTGTAGGCATATAATTATTCATAGTAAATCTTTTTTTTTTTTTTTTTTTTTTGAGACGGAGTTTTGCTCTTGTTGCCTAGGCTGGAGTGCAATGGGGCGATCTTGGCTCACTGCAACCTCCGTCTCCCAGGTTCAAGTGATTCTCCTGCCTCAGCCTCCCAAGTAACTGAGATTACAGGCATGCGCCATCACGCCTGGCTAATTTTGTTTTTCCATGTTGGTTGGGCTGATCTCGAACTCCCGACCTCAGGCGATCCACCCGCCTCAGCCTCCCAAAGTGCTGGGATTACAGGCATGAGCCATCGCGGCCAGCCCATGGTAATTCTTTATATTCTTTGTTTTATTTCTGGAAGGTTGGTAGGAATGTACCCACTTTCATTTCTTCTTGGTTAATCTAGCTCAAGGTTTATCAGTTTTGCAGATATTTTTCAAAGAACCAACTTCTGTTTTTTTTTTATAGTTTTTCTAGATATTATTTATTTTGACTTCAATCTTTGTTGCTTCCTCTACTTGCTTTGTGTTCATTTTTTCTACTTTCTTTAGGTAGAG
Organism: Theropithecus gelada; assembly: GCF_003255815.1. Lineage (NCBI taxonomy): Eukaryota > Metazoa > Chordata > Mammalia > Primates > Cercopithecidae > Theropithecus > Theropithecus gelada. The sequence continues at coordinate 2,664,863 of NC_037675.1, forward strand.
TGTCAGGTTATTGATTATTATTATTATTATTTTGAGACAGACTCTAGCTCTGTTGCCCAGGCTGGAGTGCAGTGGTGTGATCACAACTCACTGTAGCTGCAACCTCCCAGGCTCAAGCAGTCCTCCCACCTCAGCCTCCTGAGCAGCTGGGACTACAGTTGTACACCACTATGCCTCGCTAATTTATATTTTTTTTGTAGAGGTGGAGTCTCTCACTATGTTGCCTGGGCTGTCTCAAACTCCTGGGCTCAAGTGATCCTCCTACTCAGAGGCTCAAGCCTCTAAAGTTCTGGGATTACAGGTGTGAGCTACGACATCCAGCATAATCTTTAACATAAGATTTTACAACTTTCCAAGTATTATTTTCATTGCATGCCATAAGTTTTAGTATGGTATGTTTCTTCATCTCGAAGTATTTTCTCATTCCCCCGTGATTTCTTCTTTGATCAACTGATGAAGAGTATGTTGTTTAATTTCCACATGTTTTGTGAATTTTCCAGTTTTCCTTCTGTTACTGCCTTCTAATTCTGTTCCTTTGTGGTTGCAGAATGTACTTTGTATGATTTCAGCCATGTCACATTTATTGAGACTTTATGGCCTAACATATGGTCTGTCCTGGAGAGTATTTCATATATACTTAAGATTGTGTATTCTTTTGTTGATTGAAATATCTTGTGTCTGTTCTAGTTGGTTTATGGTGTTCAAATATACAGTTTCCTTCCTGATACTGTCATCTTGTTCTATACATTACTGAAAGTACACTATTGATGTTTCCGCCAATAGTGTTACTGTTGAAGTATCTGTTTCTCCTATCATTTCTGTCAGTTTTTGTTGCATATACTTTGGTGGTCTGTGTTAGGTTCATTGGTGTTTATAATTGTTAAATTTTTTTGATAGATTAGCCCTTTTATTATAAAGTGTCCTCCTGTATCTCTAGTGACAATTTTTGTCTTAACGTCTGTTTTGTCTGGTAATAGGTACAGTTATTCTACATCTCATTTGGTTACTATTTGCAGGGTATACTTTTTTCCATCCTTTTACTTTGAACCTATTTGTGTCTTTTTTTTTCTTGAGACTCGAGTCTCGCTGTGTCGCCCAGGCTGGAGTGCAGTGGCCCAATCTCGGCTCACTGCAACCTCTGCCTCCCAGTTCAAGCAATTCTCCTGTCTCAGCCTCCTCAGTAGCTGGGACTACAGGCACACACCACTATGCCTGGGTAATTTTTGTATTTTTAGTAGAGATGGGGTTTCACCATGTTGGCTAGACTGGTCTCGAACTCCAGACCTCAGGTGATCCACCTGCCTCAGCCTCCCAAAATGCTGGGATTACAGGGGTGAGCCACCGTGCCTAGCCCTGTTTGTGTCTTTGAGTCTTAAAGTGTATCTTCTGTTGTACAGTATATATTTGGATCATGCTTTTAAAAAGGCCATTCTGTCAGTCTGTCATTTATTCAAGGGTTTGATCCATCTACATTTATTATAATTACTGGTAAGATAAGATACACACCTGCCATTTTTCTATTTGTTTTCCATGTCTTGTGTCTTTTTCCCCTATTCTTCCATTACTGCCTTCTTTTTTAAGATACTTTCTAGTATAAAATCCTATGCCATTTTAATTTCCTTGTTTCTTTAATTTCCTTGTCGTTCTTGTATATAGTTTCTTTCTTTTTCTTTTTTTAAAAAAGAGACAAAGTCTTGCTCTGTCACCCAGGCTGGTCTCAAACTCCTGGCCTTAAGTGATTTTCCCACCTTGGCTTCCCAAAGTGCTGGGATTGCAGGCATGAGCCCCTGTGCCTGGCCTCTTTTACTGTGTATTTTTAAGTTATTTTCTTAGTGGATGTGCTGAGAACTAGCTTTTTGTTTGTTTGTTTTTGAGACGGAGTCTCGCTCTGTCACCCAGGCTGGAGTGCAGTGGTGCCATCTCGGGTCACTGTAACCCCTCAGCTCCTGGATTCAAGCAATTCTGCTCCCTCAGCCTCCTGAGTAGCTGGGATCACAGGTACCCATCACCACGCCCGGCTGATTTTTTTGATATTTTTAGTGGAGACAAGATTTTGCCATGTTGGCCAGGCTGGTCTCAAACCCCTGAACTCAAGTGATCTGCTTGCCTCGGCTGCCCAAAGTGCTGGGATAACAGGCATGAGTCACCACGCCCAGCTGGAACTAGCACCTTAATTTATATTAACAATCTAGGTCAAATAATACTAATTTTCTTTTCTTTTTCTTTTCTTTTTTTTTATTTGAGACGGAGTCTCGCTCTGTTGCCCAGGCTGGAGTGCAGTGGCGTGATCTCTGCTTACTGCAAGCTCCGTCTCCCGGGTTCACGCCATTCTCCTGCCTCAGCCTCCCAAGTAGCTGGGACTGTAGGCGCCCACCACCACACCTGGCTAATTTTTTTATTTTTAGTAGAGGCAGGATTTCACTGTTGTTAGTCAGGATGGTCTCGATTTCCTGACCTTGTGATCCACCCGCCTCAGCCTCCCAAAGTGTTGGGATTACAGGCATGAGCTACCGTGCCTGGCCACCAGTTTTATTTTCAATAGTAAACAGAAACTTTGCACCAGTATCACTTTATTTTCCCCTCCTCTTGTGCTGTTAATGTAATACAAATATGTCTTTTTGTTTGTTTTTTTTTTTTTGAGTTGGGATTTCACTCTTGTTGCCCAGGCTTGGGTGCAATGGTGCGATCTCTGCGCACCGCAACCTCTGCCTCCTGGGTTCAAGCGATTCTTCTCCCCCAGCCTCCTGAGTAGCTGGGATTACAGGCATGTGGCACCACGCCTGGCTAATTTTGTATTTTTAGTAGATACAGGGATTCTCCATGTTGGTCAGGCTGGTCTCAAACTCCCGACCTTAGGTGATCTGCCCACCTCAGCCTCCCAAAGTGCTAGGATTACAGGCATGAGCCACCGCGCCCGACCACAAATATGTCTTTATACATGGTGTGCCTATCAATACAGATTTATAATTAACTTTAGCTATCTTTTATCTGTTTCCTAGCTTTAATAATTGACGAATGAGAACTTTATAGTGTACAGTATGATGTTGTGATATATGTATGCATTGTGAAATGATTAACGCTAATATATTCATCACCTCACATACTTATATTTTTGTGGTGAGATCTCAGCAAGTACAACTATAGAACACTTTATATAGTTGTATGCAACTATACAACTATAGTTACCATCATTCTATACAACGGCTCTTCAGAACTGTTTCATCCTAATCAAAACTTAGTACCCTTTGACCAATACCTTCTTATCTCGCCCCCATTCGGTTATCTTTTAAATCTGATAGGAGAAAAAAAAGTTAGACAAAAATATACTGTCTTTTATATTTACGTATGTAGTTATCTTTTTTGGTCTTCTTTATTCATGTGGATTAAAGTGACTGTCTAGCATTCTTTCACTTCACTGGGAAGGATTCTCTTTAGTATTTGTTGTAGGGGAGGTCTGCTAGTGATAAACTCTCTTTTTGTCTAGGAGTGTCTTAATTTCTCCATTTTTGAAGGATCATGTTGCTGATAAATTCTTGGTTGAGTTTCTTCTTTTAACTGCCTCAGTATGTTATCCTACTGCCTTCTGGCTCCACAGTTTCTGGTAAGAAATCAGCTATTAATGTTATTGAAAATCCCTTGTATGTCATATATGATGATTGCTTCTCTCTTGCAATTTTCCCCATTCTATGTCCCTGGCTTTTGACAGTTTAATGTGTCTTGGTGTAGGTCTCTTTGCGCTTATCCTACTTTCAGTTCATCGGATTTTTTGAATATGTAGATTAATGTTTTTCATCAACGTTTTCTGCCATTATTTCTTCACATATTCTGTCTCTTTCCCTCATCTGCTTTGGGACTTCTAATATGTGTATCTTGGTATACTCGACTGTATCGCAGATGTCTCTGAGGCTCTGTACTTTCTTATCCTCAGACTGGATAATCTCAATGTCTGTATCTTCAGCCTTGCTGATTTTTCTTTTTAAATCTAGTGTTGAGCCCCTGTAGTGAATTTTTCATTTTAGTTATTATACCTTTCAGTTCTAGAATTTCTAATTGGTTCTTTTTTATATGTAATTTCTGTCTCTTTAGTAATAGTCTCTATGTGGTGAGACATAATTCTCATACTTTAGTTCCTTAGATATGGTTTCTTGTTTCTGTTGTTTGTTTGTTTTTTGACATGGAGTCTTGCTCCGTCACCCAGGCTGGAGTACGGTGGCATGATCTTGGCTCACTGCAATCTCCGCCTCCTGGGTTCTCGCCATTCTCCTGCCTCAGCCTCCCAAGTCGCTGCAGGTGCCCACCACCATGCACAGCTAATTTTTTGTATTTTTAGTAGAGACAGATTTTCACCCTGTTAGCCAGGATGGTCTCGATTTCCTGACCTTGTGATATGCCTGCCTTGGCCTCCCAAAGTGCTGGGATTACAGGCGTGAGCCACCATGGCCGGCCTGTTGTTTTGTTTTTTGTAGCACTGGAACCTTGCTATGTTGCCCAGGCTTGACTTGAACTCCTGGCCTCAAGTGATCCTTCCTTCTTGGCCTCTCAAAGTGCTGGGATTACAGAGCCACTGTCCACAGCCAGATATGGTATCCTTTAGTTCTTCAAACGTATTTAAAATATCTAGAGTCTTTGTCTAATACATGTAATTTCTGGTCTTTGTCAGGGACCAGTTTTAATGATTTTTTTCCCCATGAATGGGCCATACCTGTTTCTTTGAATGTCTTACAAATTTTGTCTTGAAAATTGGACATTGGAAATAATGTAGCAAGTCCAGAAATCGGGTTATCCCTCCTCCATAGGCTGAAGGGTTCTTGTTTGTTGTTGTTTATTTAGTGGCTTTTCTTTTTCTTTTTCTTTTTTTTTTTTTGAGACTGAGTCTCGCTCTGTCGCCCAGGCTGGAGTGCTGTGGCCGGATCTCAGCTCACTGCAAGCTCCGCCTCCCGGGTTCCCGCCATTCTCCTGCCTCAGCCTCCCGAGTAGCTGGGACTACAGGCGCCCGCCACCTCGCCCGGCTAGTTTTTTGTATTTTTTAGTAGAGATGGAGTTTCACCGTGTTAGCCAGGATGGTCTCGATCTCCTGACCTCGTGATCCGCCCGTCTTGGCCTCCCAAAGTGCTGGGATTACAGGCTTGAGCCACCGCGCCTGGCCTTATTTAGTGGCTTTTCTCAGCTAATTCTGTAAACTTTGCATTTTTTAAAATATGTGGCCACTGAAGTCTCTGCTTGGTTATCTTAGTAGTCAGCTAATGATGGACACAAATTGCCTTACATGCTTAAAACCAGTAAGTTTCTCAGTCTTTGACAAGGGGCCCAGTTGCCCTCCACACTGAGCCAGACAGTTTATAGCCCTGCAGTAGTCTTCACTTCCTGTTTGTACAGAGCCTCAAGGTTAACCAGAAGAGAGAGCTTAGGGCCTTCTAATCTAATGCTTTTTTTTCAAGCATGCAGGTTAGCCTAGATTCCCAGGAATATGTTGAGTTTTTTTATAATGCCTCATATTTCATTACCCAGCCTTTTAAGCTTTTTTGGTTAGCCCGTTGAGTTCCTAAACTGTTATCTAATGCCTCAGGCACCTGGGATATTTAATAATTGCCTCTAATTTTTTTTTTAAAACAAATATTCCGTGGGAAATGGGAAATGGCTAGCTGTACTTGGTGAGCTTGGAGGCAGGTCAGATACAACCGCGTAAGTGGGGCCTTTTGTGTAATCATGTAAAAGGTCAAGTAATGACAATTCGTTGAGAATGGGGCTTGAGCTCCTAAAAATAATACTGTAATGAACTTTTTTTTTTTTTTTTTTTTGAGACAGAGTCTCCCTCCATTGCCCAGGTTGGAGTGTAGTGGCACAATCTTGGCTCACTGTTTTGTCCTTTCATTGGCTTCCAGACTGCTAATTTTTGCTGTGATGCAGCTTGCCGTTTTTCAGGGTTATAGTAGAGCTAGGGAGGAAGGTATGAAAATAATACAAATTAAAAGGCCACAAAGAATGTCGTTCTTACCAAGATTCAGCTATCTTGTTTTTATTTTTTAAACAAATACTCCCCAAATTTCTGCAAGCTTTTGGTTTAATTTCCAGAGTTCTGACAAAGTTTATTGTGACAATTTTTTGCTAGTGTTCTCATTGGTTTTTATTTTTATGTAGGAAGAATTGTCAGAGGTCCTTATTCTGCCATTTCACTAATATTACCCTGATCATTGATTTTATTTTATTTTTATTATTATTATTATTTTTTGAGATGAAGGGTCGCTCTGTTGTCCAGGCTGGAGTGCAGCGCATGATCTCAGCTCACTGTAACCTCCATCTTCCGGATTGAAGCAATTCTTCTGTCTCAGCCTCCTGAGTAGCTGGGATTACAGGCACCCACCACCATGCCCAGCTAAATTTTATATTTTTAGTAGAGACGGGTTTTCACCATGTTGGCCAGGCTGGTCTCAAACTCCTGACCTCAAGTGATCTGTTCGCCGTGGCCTCACAAAGTGCTGGGGTTACAGGCATGAGCCACCGTGCCTGGCCAATTTTATATACATATGTTTCTGGATGCAGAGTCTCGCTCTGTCACTCAGGTAGTGGCACAATCATAGTTCACTGTAACCTCAAACTCCTAGGCTGAAGCAGTCCTCCCATCTGAACCTCCCAAAGCACTTGTATAACAGGCATGAGTCACCATTCTTGGCCCATGGTTTTTAATCTTTTTAATACATTACCAGAGACTGTAAATTTCCCTCTGAGCATGGATTTAAGTGCATTTTATGAGTTGTGAAGTCTTTTTAATTATCATTTAGTTGGGCTCAAGTGATCCACCTGCCTCAGCCTCCCAAAGCACTGGGATTACAGGCATGAACCAACGCATCCAGCCTATATTTCTTGTTTTTAGGATTCTTCCTGATTTTGGCACACCGAGGATATCCTTTTTTGTTTTCTAATATGGCTACAGATTCTTTAAAATTGACATTTTAGCAGTGGAGGATGAAGGGGAAGCTACAGCATGTATTCTTCCTGGTATCTTAAGCCTTATGAGTATTTTTGCTTGTTGCTAGATTGTCTTCCATGTTAATGACTTAAATATGTCAAGAGGATATATCAAAACTACTTAACAGTTCATATCCTCTTCCTGCCATGTAAACAAAACTACATGCTTCTTGGGTATCTTCTTGCTAAAAATAATACTGTAATGATTTTTTTTTTTTTTTTTTGAGACAGAGTCTCCCTCCGTTGCCCAGGTTGGAGTGCAGTGGCATAATCTCGGCTCACTGTAACCTCTGCCTCCTGGGTTCAAGTGATTCTCATGCCTCAGCTTCCTGAGTAGCTAGGATTACAGGTGTGCACCACTATGCCCAGCTAATTTTTTATGTTTTTAGTAGAGACAGGGTTTTGCCATGTTGGCCAGGAGTTGAAACTCCTGGCCTCAAGTGATCTGCCCACCTCAGTCTCCCAAAGTGCTGGGATTACAGGTATGAGCTGCAGCACCTGGCCTGTAATGAACATTTTCATGAATTTTTTAGTACATATCTTTTCCAAATTTGGCTTTTTTTTTCTCAGATTAAAAGCTTTTTAATACTTGCATTTGCAAGTTAAATCTTCTCGCGTCAAAAGTTTATTTGCAAGTGAATTCAGTCAGACTATTATGCCATCAAGAGTATAAACCAGTCCAAGTTTCACCACACGCTTGTCTTAACTGCTATATATTTCGTGAGCTTTAGTAAAAATTAGGCCTAATTGTTTTTTGAATCCTTCAGGAATAGGATTGTGATTCTGTGATTGTTAGGATTGTGATTATGTCTCAAGTTGCTTTTAGTCTAGAGTTGCTTTCTCCACATGCCCCCGCTGTAAATTTTTTGAGAAAAGTAGGTCATGTGTTCTATGAAATTATCTGCAGTACAGATTTTACTGACTGCATTCCCGTGGCAGTACTTCACATGTCCCTTGGCCCCCTGTAGTTTCTGTTAATGGTGATTATAGCTAGAGACTTGAGCAGACTTAGGTTTGACTTTCTTGGCAAGAATACTTAGTAGGTGATCCTGAGTACTTCTGTCTAGTGATATCATCAGACATTGATGGTCCCTTCCTAGATACATTAGGGGTTGCCAAATAGCAGTTTTCTAAATCTCTGTTTTTCATTTATTAGTAGATAGCTTTTTTTTTTGAGACGGAGTCTCGCTCTGTTGCCCAGGCTGGAGTACAGTGGCCGGATCTCAGCTCACTGCAAGCTCCGCCTCCCGGGTTTACGCCATTCTCCTGCCTCAGCCTCCCGAGTAGCTGGGACTACAGGCGCCCGCCACCTTGCCCGGCAAGTTTTTTTGTATTTTTTAGTAGAGACAGAGTTTCACCGTGTTAGCCAGGGTGATCTCGATCTCCTGACTTCGTGATCCACCCGTCTCAGCCTCCCAAAGTGCTGGGATTACAGGCTTGAGCCACCGCACCCAGCCAGTTGATAGCTTGTTTAAAAATAAACTTAATTTCATCAACTATTTGGTAAACCAGAAGAGAACGTTTCTTCACATAATCAAGCACAATTAAATGCCTATTTTTCTTTACTTTCTTTCATAGTATTGAGCTAATTCTCTAGCATTCTCCAGAGCTGACCAGTAAGTTGTTTTTTAGTATCATTGTGAACTCATAGATTTAATGTGTTTGGTGTGTCTTGATCCATTGCAGTTACCCATTTTTGTTTAGATTGTCCAATCTTTGAACAGTGGAGCCTCTTTACACCTGGTAGGATGCCTGTAGCAAAAAGGCAGTAACAATTGTTGATCAGGATGTAGAAAAAGTGAAACTCTTATACATTGCTAATGTGAAATGTTGCAGCTGCTTTGGGAAACAATTTGGCGGTTACTCAAGGTTAAACAAGGAATCACCATGTGACCCAGAAATTCACTCCTTAAGAGAAGTGAAAACACAGGTTCATACAAAAACTTGTACATGGGCATTTATAACAGTGTTGTTCATAATATCCCAAATGTGGAAACAACCCAAATGTCTATCAACTGGTGATGAATGGATGAATAGAATGTAGTACAGGCATACCTCATATTATGGTGCTTTATTTTATCATGCTTCACAGATAACAGCATTTTATACAGATTGAAGGTTTGTGGTAATCCTGTGTTGAACAAGTCTGTCGGTGCCATTTTTCAAAAAGTATGTGCTTCCTTCATGTTTCTTTGCCACATTCTGATAATTCTTCCAATATTTCCAACTTTTTTTACTATTGCTTTGCTACTTCTTGTAATTGTTTTGGCGTGCCACAAACCATTTCCGTGTAAGATGGTGAATTTAATTGATAAACGTTGTGTTTGCTGTGACTACTCCACCAGTTGGCCGTTCTCCTGTCTCTCTCCTACTTTTCTTGGGCCTCCCTGAGACACAACAAAATTGAAAGTAGGCAAATTAATAGCCCTATAGTGGCCTCTAAGTGTTCAAGTGAAGGGAAGAGTCACATGTCTCTCAGTTTACATCAAAAACTAGAAATGATTAGTTTTAGTGAGGAAGGCATGTCGAAAGCTGTGGTAGGCCGAAAGTTAGGCCTCTTGTTCCAAATAGTCAAGTTGTGAATGCAAAGCACAAGTTCTTGCAGTGAACTAAAAGGGCTACTCCGGTAAGCACGTGAATGATAAGAAAGCAAGACAGACTTTTTGCTGATATGGGAAAGATTGAGTAGTCTAGATAGAAGATCAGATCAGCCACAACATTCCCTTAAGCCAAAACCTGATCCAGAGGAAAGGCCCCAGCACTCTTCTGAGAAGGCTGAGAGAGGTGAGGAAGCTGCAGAAGAAAATTTGGAAGCTAGCAGAGGTTAGTTCATGAGGTTTTTCTTTTTCTTTTCTTTTCTTTTTTTTTTTTTTTTTGGTTCATGAGGTTTAAAGGAAGAATCTGTCTCCGTAACATAAATGTGCAAGATGAAGCAGCAAGTGCTGATGGAGAAGCTGCAGCAGGTTACCCAGAAGATCTAGCTAAGATCATTGGTAAGATGGCTACACTCAACAACAGATTCTCAATGTAGATGAAAATAGCCTTCTCTTGGAAGAAGATGCCATCTAGGACTTTCCTAGCTAGACAGGAAAAGTCAGTTTCTGGCTTCAAAGCTTTGAAGAACAACAGGCTGATTATCTTGTTACAGGCTAATGAAGCTGGTGACTTCAGGTTGAGGCCAGTGCTTACTGACCATTCTGAAGATTCTAGGGCCCTTAAGAAACATGCTAAATCTACTCTCCCTGTGCTCTATAAATGGAACAATAAAGTCATGACAGCACATCTGTTTGCACTATGGTTAACTGAATGTTTAAAGCCCACTGTTGAGACTTCCTGCCCAGACAAAAAGGGATTCCTTTCATAATATTACTGCTCATTAACAATGCACTTGGTCACTCGAGCTCTGATGGAGATGTACAAAGAGATTAATGATTTCATGCCTGCTAACACAAGATAAGTTTTGCAGCCTGTGGATCAAGGAGTAATTTTTACTTTCAAGTTTTACTATTGAAAAAATACATTTAATAAGGCTAGAGCTGCCATCCATAGTTATTCCTTTGATGGATCTGGGAAAACCTTCTGGAAAGGACTCATTATTCTAGATGCTCTTAAGAACATTTGTGATTCATGGGAGGAGGTCAGAATATTAACATGAACAGGAATTTGGAAGAAGCTGATTCCAAACTTCATGGATGACTTTGAGGGGTTCACTACTTTGGTGGAGGAAGTAACTACATAGGTGGTGGAAATAGCAAGAGAAGTAGAATTAAAAGTGGAGCCTGAAGATGTGACTGAATTTGCTGCAATCTCATGATAAAACTTGGGATGAATTGCTTCTTACAGATGAATGGTTTCTTGATATAATCTACTCCTGGTGCACATGCTGTGAACATTTTTGTTGAAGACAACAAAGGATTTAGAATTTCCACATAAACTTAGTTGATATAGCAGAGGCAGAGTTTGAGAGGACTGACTCCAATTTTGAAAGTTCTCCTGTGGTGGGTAAAATGCTGTCAAACAGCATCACATGATACAGAGAAATCTTTCATGAAAGGAAGAATCCAACTATGAAGCAAACATCATGGTTGTCTGATTTTAAGAAATTACCACAGTTAACCCAACCCTTAGCAACTACCACCCTTATAAGTCAGCAGCCATGCACATTGAGGGCAAGACCTGTCCACCAGCAATGAGATTATGACTCACTGAAGTCTCTGATAATTGTTAGGATTCTTTTTCTTGGAGACGGAGTATTGCTCTGTCACTCAGGATGGAGTGCAGCAGCGCAGTCTTGCCTCACTGTAACCTCTGCATCCCAGCTTCAAGTGATTCTCCTGCCTCAGCCTCCTGAGTAGCTGGGACTACAGGCATGTGCCTCCATGTCCAGTTAATTTTTTTGTATTTTTAGTAGAGACGGGGTTTCACTGTGTTAGCCAGGATGGTCTCAATCTCCTGACCTCTTAATCTGCCTGCCTCGGCCTCCCAAAGTGCTGGGATGACAGGCGTGAGCCACCGCACCTGGCCCAATTGTTAGGATTCTTTAGCAATGAAGTGTTTTAAAATTATGATATGTACTTTTTAAAAAGACATCAATGCTATTACACATTTGATAGACTATAATATAAAAATAACTTTTTTTTTTTTTTTTAAGACAATATCTGGCTCTGTCACCCAGGCTGGAGTGCAGTAGTGTAATCTTGGCTCACTGCAACCTCTGCCTCCCAGGTTCAAACTATCGTCCCACCTCAAGCTCCTAGATAGCTGGGATTACAGACATGCCCTACTATGCCCTGTTAATTTTTGTATTTTTGGTAGAAATGGGATTTCACCATGTAGCCTAGGCTGGTCTCAAACTCATGAGCTCAAGTGATCTGCCCATCTCGGCCTCCCAAAGTGCTGGGAGTACAGGCGTGAGCCATCATGCCTGGCCAAAAAACAACTTTCGTATGCACTGGGAAGCCAAAAAGGTTGTGACTCACTTTATTGCAATATTCACTTTGAGGTGGTCTGGAACTGAACCCGCAGTATTTCCAAGGTGTACCCATATATCCATTCAATAAAATGTTATTTGGCAATAAAAAGAAATGAAGTTCTGGCTGGGCGTGGTGCCTCACGCCTGTAATCCAAGCACTTTGGGAGGCTGAGGCCGGCGGATTGAGCCAGAGTTTGACACCAGCCTGGGAAATATGGCAAAACCCTATCTCTACAAAAAATACAAAAATTAGCCGGATGTGGTGGCACACACTTGTAGTGTCAGCTAATTGGAAGGGTGAGGTGGGAGGATGGCTTGAACCTGGGAAGTAGAGGTTGCAGTGAGCCAAGATAGTGCCACTGCACTCCAGCCTGGGTGACAGAGCCAGATACTGTCTCAAAAAAAAAAAGTAATTTTCTTTAAAAAAAAAAAAAAAAAAGGAAGTTCTGATACAAGCTAAAACAATGATGAATCTTAAAAATATGCTAAGTGAAAAAAAAATTTTCATATTATATGATCTAATTTATGTGAAATATCCAGAATAGGTAAATCTGTAGAGACAGAAAATAGATTCACAGTTGCCTAGGGGTGGGAGAGGTAAGAGGGAAATGATGGTGTCCTGAAAAGGACATGAACAGACACTTTTCAAAAGAAGACATACATGTGGACAAGAAGCATATGAAAAAACTTTATAACTGATCATTAGAGAGGTGAAAATCAAGCTGGGCACAGTGACTCATGCCTATAATCCCAGCACTTTGGGAGGCTGAGGTGGGTGGATCACCTGAGGTTTGAGACCAGCCTGGCCAAACATAGTGAAGCCCTGTCTCTACTAAAAATGACAAAAATTAGCCGGGCATGGTGGCAGGCACCTCTAATCCCAACTACTCGGGAGGCTGAGGCATGAGAATCGTTTGAACCTGGGAGGCAGAGGTTGCGGTGAGCCGAGATCATGCCACTGCACTCCAACCTGGGTGACAGAGCAAGACTTTGTCTCACAACAAAACAAAAAACAAAAATGAAAATCAAAACCACAATAAGATACTATCTCATACTAGTCAGGATGGCTGCAATTAAAAAGTCAAATAATAGATGCTGGCAAGGTTGGGTGGGGGAAAGGGGAACGCTTACACACTGTTGGTGGGAATATAAATTAGTTCAGCCATTGTGGAAAATAGTGTATTGATTCTTCAAAGAGCTAAAAACACTACTTCCATTCAACCCAGCAATCCCATTACTGGGTATATGCCGAAAGGAATATAAATCATTTTACCATAAAAACACATGCACACGTATGTTCATTGCAGCACTATTCACAATAGCAAAGACATGGAATCCACCTAAATGCCTGTCAGTGGTAGGCAGGGTAAAAAAAATGTGGTACGTATACACCCTGGAATACTACACAGCCATGAAGAAGGAGATCATGTCCTTTGCAGGAGGCCATAATCCTTAGCAAACTAACACAGGATCACAAAATCAAATACCACATGTTCTCACAACTGGGAGCTAAATGGTACGGACATATGGACACAAAGAGGGGAACAATAGACACTGGTGCCCATTTGAGAGTGTTGGGTGGGAGAAGGGAGAGGATCAGAAAAAAACAAGCATTGGGTAATAGACTTAACTCTTGGGTGATAATCTGTACCACAAATTCCTGTGACACGAGTTTACCCATATAACAAACCTGCATATGTATCGCTGAACTTAAAAAAAATTCCTTAGCGAGAGACTGCTGAAAGGATACAGTTTCTGTCTATGGCCATACCACTGTGATCGCACCTGATCTCATCTGAAAGGATACGTGTTTCATTTGGGGATGATAGAATGCTCTAAAATTGTAACCATTGCAGAATTCTGGATGTATTAAAAACCATTGAATTATATAATTTAAATATGTGACCAAGGAGGAAAAAATATGTGTAATGGGTAACAGAAGGTTAACTTTCTTAAATTAACAGAGTTTTCTTAGGAATTAATGAGACTAACAACTTTTTTTTTTCAAAGGGATGGGGGGACACATATGAAAAGACTGTTCTGTACTTCTTTTAGTCAACACTAATAAGCTCTTCTAGATGTTGTGAATACAGACGTGAAAAGGGCAGACACTGTGTCTGCTCTCCTGTAGAAAAGCTATGAAGAAATATGGAGCAGAAACAGAAGTTGTCCCTGGTTATCTGTAGGGAATCCAGGACCTCCTGTGCATACCGAAATCCACAGATATCGAAGTCCCTGATGTAAAATGGTACAGTATTTGTATCTAACCCATGCATGTCCTCCTGTGTATATACTTTAAACCATCTCTAGATTACTTATATCTAATGTAATATAAATAGTTATACTGTATTGTTAGGGAATACTGACAAAAAAATCTGTACATGTTTAATGCGGACACATTTTAAAAAATATTTTTGATCTGCGGTTGGTTGAATCCACAGATGTGGAACCCACAGGTAGGGAGCGCCAACTGTAATACAATTTTTTTTTTTTTTTTTTTTGGAGATGGAGTCTCACTCTGTTGACCAGGCTGGAGTACAGTGGCGCAGTCCCGGCTCACTGCAACCTCTCCTGCCTCAGCCTCCTGAGTAGCTGGGACTATGGGTATGTGCCACTATGCCTGGCTAATTTTTGTATTTTTAGTAGAGAGAGGGTTTCACCATGTTGGCCAGGCTGGTCCCGAACTCCTGACTTCAAGTGATCCACCCACCTCTGCCTCCCAAAGTGCTAGGATTACGGGCATGAGCTACCACTCCTGGCCACAATTTCAAATTATACTCAGCAATATGAAAACTAAGCAATGGGATGTTGATAAGGAATGATTAGGATGGGGGAAAGGGTTTGTTATTAAATTGCTGCCCCACATGCAATTGAGGTCTATCTCTCAGAAAATAACATTTAAGCTGAAGACTGAATAACAAGTAGCCAACCATGCAGAGAAACTGGTTTAAGGCCAGAGCGGGAGTATCTTAAGCAGAGCAAACAGCAGGACCTTGGCATGGGCCTGAACTTGGGATGTTTGGTAGACATCTTGTCCTTCAGCTCAGAACCCCATCATTGATCTAAACACTGGGTTCTATTGTTTACCTGTCAGGTTCATAAAAAGTAAAACTTGGCAAGGGTGCAAAGAAATAGTTCTCATATCGTTGGGAATTTAAACTGTTGTGGCTCTTGGGGCAATTTTGACCAACATCTATCAATTTTAAATGTACTGGATTGTAAGATGTATGCATTTATCAAGTATGCTTGCCCAAGTAAGTCAAGATCAATGTTGAGGGATGTTCATTGCCTTATTTGTTGAAGAAATAAAAACTACTAGAAGAAGCCTGAATGCTTATCAGTAGAGAAATGGTTAGATACATTATGTTCATGGAAGGGACTGCCATGCTGCCATAAGGTAATGAAGTTGATTTCTGTATACAGATATGGAAAGAACTCTTAAAATACTTGAAAGTATATTTTCAATTGAAATGGTATATTTGACCATTTGTGCATATATTTTTTAAAGCTATGTGTATACATGCTTGTATACATAAAAGAATCTTTGAAAAGGTATCTCTGGGGTAGGGAATTGGGTAGAGATAATTCTTCATATCCTCCTTATTTGAAGTTGTACATGCTATTATTTTATTAACTCTTAATGTAGGGAAGAATCTCCACATTAAGAAAACCTTTGGGCCGGATGCAGTGGCTCACACCTGTATTCTCACACTTTGGGAGGCTAAGGCAGGTGGATATCTCTTGAGCCCAGGAGTTCGAGACTAGCCTGGGCAATATGATGAAACCCTGTTTTTACAAAAAAATACAAAAAAAATTAGTTGGATGTGGTGGCCTGTGCCTGTAGTCCTAGCTGCTCCAGAGGCTGAGGTGGGAGGATCGCTTGAGCCTGGGAGGCAGAGGTTGCAGTGAGATGAGATCACACCATTGCATTCCAGCCTGTGTGACAGAGCCAGAGCCTGTCTCAAAACAAAAACAAAACAAAACAAAAAATTTGACCATTATCCTCACAGTAGAATCTTAGAAGTACTAAACTACTTCTGAATGTTTGTACTTAGGTATAAACGTACTCTTAAAACATATGACCAAATAGCATCCCAGAAAAGTTTTTTACTGAATTATTTTCTTAAAAGAAGACAGCTCATCTTTCTTTAAATGTACTTTTTGAAATATATATTGTGAGTTCTTTTGTCAGAGAGCCATACCCAGATTATAATTTCTTAAAATTATCTGAATATTTTTTGAGTAGTTTACATTTGCTATAAACAATTTGAAAATTTTAGTAAAGATTTATATGTGCTGCTACCTGTAGTCTACTTCAGTTGTTTTTGATCTTTGAGTTCTGTCCGTATTTCTGAATATCTTCCTGCAGCTGTAGTCTTGCCTTTATACGACTTTCTTTCTTTCCTCAACCACTTAAGTATTCTCCTTTGTCGTATGCTGAGGTATATATTTTAATGGCTAAGTTCGTAGTCCATTTTGACAGAATAGTTATTTTCAGTTTTCACAATTGATTGCATTGTGACAGGCATCTTTGTAAGTAAATCTTTCCTAACATTTATGAGTATTTAGAGAGATTCTTATAATACAGTTACCAAGTTGAAGAGTTTTGATATTGTTAAAATTCTTGATGGTTGCATTCTTGATGGAGATACTATCCTTCTGTGTGATTCTCTCAGCAGTTGGAGAGTCCTGTCTAACCATATACATAGAGAAGAAAAAATTACCTAAATGGCTCATCACCATTGAATATTGTAACTGTAATTTTTCAGGTTTGGTAAGCAGAATTCTCATATTCCCATTTTTGTTATAAGCAGAACAGTTATTTTTTCTACTAGTCTTTTAAATCTTTTCCTATATTGAATTTCCTGATAATCTTTTTTACAACTAGAGGATAGCAACTATTGAAACTGTCTTAAAGACAATTGCAATTCCTTCCCTGTTGCAAAGTTAAAGATACGTAGTATGTTGGTTCATCATCATCTAGTTCCTAATGAATAAAATCCCTTGGGGAAAATGCTATAAGTCAGGCTTAGGGCAGCAGACATCCTTACTAGCAACTTTAACTCTTTAAAATGTTAACGAAGGCTAGGAATAGTAATCATCTTGAATTCACACCTATGCAATTCCATGTCCCTAAGTATAGAGGGGAGTGTGTGTGCATGGTATGTGTGAATCTAAATTTAGAATAGCTGTGAAACCAGCCTGAACCTACAACTTCCTTAGATTCTTTCCCAATGAACACAGAAATACAAACTAACTGTAAGTGGTCTACTCATTTTCATGCAGATTGATTGAAGTTAGTTTTTTACCAGCAATCTGACTGTCTTGGACAAAAATGTAGCTTAGGTAACTTTTGGTTCCGACTGAAAACGCAGAGAAGGAGAGATCAAATTTATTTTATGTAATCTTTTTTTTTTTTTTTTTTTTTTAAAGGAAAATAACAGTTAAAACTAGAGGCCTCTGTAAATCGTCTAGTTTAAAGCACTTTAAACGTAGTGCTTAGAAAAGTGTAACAAAATTATTTTTAGAGTATTCCTTCTTTTAGGGTGTTTCTCTTTCTAGAGGACAATAAGTACTGGCTTATTGATGCAAAGTAAAAGCCACAGTATAAGAACTCATTCTTAAATAGGGCAAAGGATATAAACTGAAAATTGATAGCTAGTGGCTTTTTTTTTAATCTGAAAAAAATGCTTCAACCTTCCAATCAAATTAGATTAACACTGCAAATGAGATTAACAAATATCTGAAAGGCATACTTACCCAAGGAAATTCTAACTACTGTTACCCCATTAGGCCAGAAACCATCTTACATACTTTTGTATACTGATGTCTCTTTCCTTCCTGGCACCTCACTCACAATTATACTTTATCACTTATACCATTATCAGGTTTTTCTCTACCACTACAATAGTAACCCCAAAAAGACAAGAGCTGTAACTGTTTTTTTTTTTTTTCTTCACTTATATCCTGGTTGCCTAGCTAGTGCCTGACACTCAAGATTCTCATTTATTAATTAGTGTATTTTTTGACCTATCATATTGGCAGAACTTAAAGTTGAATAGTACCAGTGTTGGTAACAGTGTTCACAAATGCATAGAAAATGGTACAAAAGGAATATCTCGAACTGTTCATTCAGAGAAAAGAGTAGGATTGAGGACAAGGAACATTGCAGAGAAGTGAAAGTGAGCATCTTTTACTTATTACTTGTATGCTTTTTAAAAAACAAGATGGAATTTTACAGTATTATTGTATAAAGGGCATGGTTAGGGAAGGGCTTGGGTTTTGAGTGAGATCTGAGTGCTTGGTCAAATTGCTTCACCTTTTTTGTGCCATGGCTTTAATGCTTGTAAAATGGCCTGTCTTCTCCATGGGGTTGTATTGAGGAATGTGGTGATAGTTGTAAGTTGCCTAGTTCTCCCTGGACTTCAAAAATAAGTTTCCTGCTCTTTTTCTCCCTTGAAAAATAGAGAATGTGATGTTTCATTTAAATTTTGAAAGTCTTATTCTGCATGTTACCATCCCCATCTGCTGGAATGTCCAGACTTTGCCACTGAAAGCTTAATTGTTGGTTGTGTCTTAATCACAGTCTGGATTACTTCCACTTTGGAGAATATGGTCTAGTTTCCAAACGTAGATATGTTGCATCATTTTGTTCAGAGAATAAATGAGTACATTTATGGGGGTAGAGTGAACTATGCAGAGATCAGCACTTAAGGCTTCTAGAATTAGTACTGGGCAGAGGGTCTTTTTACTGTGAAATAAAGGACTTCCACTAAATGGCCTCCAAAGTCCCTCTTATTTTTAATGTTTTGTGGCTTATTTAAATTTATGATCCTAATTTCATTTTGTCATTGAACTCCTGATGTCAAATTTGAAATCTAATATGGGCTTTTATCTGCAAAAACAACTCAAGTTTATTTAGGGGATGTTAAGTCACCTTACCCAGTTTAATAGCTTGCATTTTTTTTTCTTGTTACAGTATGTTCACTGTAAAAAAAAAAAAAAAAAAGAAGAAAACAGACAAATTAGGGGAAAAAAAATCACGTCATCTTACTACCCAGAAATAACTATTGTTAACATTTTGGTGTATCTCTCCAGTTTTTTTTTTTTTTTTTTTTTTCCCCAAACATGTATATTAACTCTTTTGAACACACTGTTTGCCTCTTTATCTTTTATCTTTCTGTGTTTATTTTTTATATCTCTTTTCAAGGCTACGTAGCATTTTATTGTGTAGATAGATGCATTATGGGATTTTTTTTTTAATGGAGTCTTGCTCTGTTTTGCCCAGGCTGGAGTGCAGTGGCGCGATCTTGGCTCACTGTTACCTCCGCCTCCCAGGTTCAAGTGATTCTCCTGCCTCAGCCTCCAGAGTAGCTGAGATTACAGGTGCCCACCACCATGCCTGGCTAATTTTTGTATTTTTAGTAGAGATGGGATTTCACCATGTTGGCCAGGCAGGTCTTGAACTCCTGACCTCACGTGATCCACCCACCTTTGCCTCCCAAAGTGCTGGGATTAAAGGTATGAGCCACTGCACCCGGCCTGTGTTATGGAATTCTTAACCTGGTTACATGGATAGAATTCAGGGGGTCCAATAATTTAGACAGGTAAAAACTTGTATCTTTATATTCAGTGATGTTTAACTGAAACGTAGCTTTTTTTTTTTTTTTTTTTTTTTTTTTTTTTTTTTGGTAACGGAGTCTCATTCTGTCGCCCAGGCTGGAGTGCAGTGGTGTGATCTCCACTCTGCAAGCTCTGCCTGCCAGGTTCATGCCATTCTTCTGCCTCAGCCTCCTGAGTAGCTGGCACTACAAGCGCCCACCACTATGCCCGGCTAATTTTTTGTATTTTTAGTAGAGACTGGGTTTCACTGTGTTAGCCAGGATGTTCTCCATCTCCTGACCTCGTGATTTGCCCGCCTTGGCCTCCCAAAATTCTGAGATTACAGGCGTGAGCCACCGTGCCTGGCCGCATTTCTTTTAACTGTAAGTTTAGGCAACAAGTCACAATATTAGCAGGACCTAATAATTTGGTATCAATAGGATGATCAGACAATTCATATTGATGCCTTTATTGTACACATCTTGTACATATTTGACATTTATTTACTATTTCAATATTATTACTATTTTGTATGTTTAGAAACATTTTTCTTAGGTTTCCATAGGTTTTAGCAGACTGCCAAATGGTTCATGATACAAAAAAGGTTAAGAACCTCTGGCTTTCAGTCTTTGTATTTTGGAGTTTGTTTAAATAGGTGCCTATTTTATACACTAATAAGAAGTACCTGAAGTTAAAGCATTTGCCTGCGTCTGTGATTATTTGGACATAGGATGAATTTCTAAAAGTAGTATTTCTTTATCAAATAATAAATATCTTTTCGAAGCTTTCCATGTTTTTGTCAGATTACTCTCCACAATGTTGTACCAATTTACTCTCTATATGGAAATACCCTGCCCTCCTGTTTTAAATAACTGGCTTTTATATTCTGTAGATGCATTTGTGGTTGGCACTGTAAAGGGTCTCCAATTTGATGTGATGTTTAAGGAACTTCTGCAGACCCCAAATTTGAACAGCGTAGTGTCAGGTAAAGTAACGTTTCATTGTGTTTTAGTTATACTAGTTTTACTAAAACTAGTTTTTACCTACAACCTAGATGGCATGTTATATTCAAGGACTCTGAACCATAGTCTTCAGGGTGGTCTGCTTCAGAACTCTCCCATACCATAAGCAATAGATTGGATGATGCTAGCCTTGAATCAGCAGTCGTCTTTTTTGCTCTCCATGGGTAAGAAGTAAAATTATCACCTTTGAAAGTAATATATGCACATGGCAGCAAAATCTTAGAAACACCAGAATGTGAAATTGACTTTCTGCTGAATAAGTAGCAGATTGTGGAGAGAGTAGTGGGGAGAGTGAGGGAGTTAGTGTTAAGAATTGAACTCCTGCAGCACTTTGGGAGGCCGAGGCGGGCAGATCATGAGGTCAGGAGATCGAGACCATCCTGGCTAACACGGTGAAACCCAGTCTCTACTAAAAATACAAAAACGTAGCCAGGCGTAGTGGCAGGCGTCTGCAGTCCCAGCTACTCAGGAGACTGAGGCAGGAGAATGGCGTGAACCCGGGAGGCAGAGCTTGCAGTGAGTGAGGATCGCACGACTGCACTCCAGCCTGGGCGACAGAGGGAGACTCCGTCTCAAAAAAAAAAAAAAGAATTGAACTTCTAGTATGATGGGATGGGTTTAGTACACAGCATGTGGACCTGAGTGCAGAAAAGGGATCCTTTGCTAACTTACTGATAAAACAGGTCTGAGTAG
Organism: Theropithecus gelada; assembly: GCF_003255815.1. Taxonomy (NCBI): domain Eukaryota; kingdom Metazoa; phylum Chordata; class Mammalia; order Primates; family Cercopithecidae; genus Theropithecus; species Theropithecus gelada. The sequence continues at coordinate 2,686,118 of NC_037675.1, forward strand.
GGTTATTATGTATGAGTGTAGACCTGGGTCTAGAACGTGTCCCATCGTGGGAGAGGGGTCGGGGGAGCACTTAGTCCCTGTATTTGAGACCAACAAATTGAGATTTGGATCTCACCTGTGCCTTTTAGTAGCTTTGTGGCTTATGGCCATCTCTGAGCCTCGTGTGCGTGCTTCTAAAAAAAAAGATGGGTGGTGGCGAGGAATTTGACAAGGTGGTCTGGTCTTCAAGCTTCTTTCCTGCTTTCTTTTGTGGCTGACTTTGTCAGCTGGTGCCAGGACATTAAGGGCTTTTGTCCCAGAGATTTTTATCCTTCATGCAGTAGTTACTTGTTTGCTGTATCCTTGCTAAAGGGCCTGAATTACACAGAACACTCTCATTTGTAAGCAGTCAAACACGCAATTAGAACTACTTTAGTAAAATGTGGGGTATGTTGGAAGGCTGTTGATACAAAGCTCACAAAGTAGGAAAGAATTACTGGAAAGCTAGGGATACTGAATCTGTGGCCTCCAATTTTGCCTATTTCTGTCTTTCCTCTGCTCATTTCCCAGTGTGAGTTTCATTATCTCCTTTTGCAGAGTTGCCAGTTATGAGAAAGGGTGTATGTTCACATCCTTTGGCATCATGGACAATCAGGAAATAGTTCTTCTTCCACTATATACAGTTAGAAAAATCTCAAGGAAAGATACCCAGCTAGCTTGGCTTAAGTCATGCCCATACCTGGACTGGTCTCTGTGGCCATGGGGATGGGTAATTCTTGCCCAGCTTGAGTCAGATACTTACCTATGGGACCATCACTGTAACTAGTGAGGTGGAATCCTGCTAGAAGATGCCATTGCCTTTAGGACCACTTGGATGGCAATTCAACAAAAGCAATTCAACAAAAACCTGGTGTGGGGGAGATTTTTAAAAACATTCGGGATTCATGAATTAGGCAACAGCAATCTTCATTTTTGTACAGCCTAATTTTTAGAAAAATGTACACCACAATGAGATACCAGTTTACACCTGTTAGGATGGCCATTATTAAAACAAAATATAAATTGTCGGCAAGGATATGGAGAAATTAGAACATTTGTGCATTGCTGGTGGAAATGTAAAATGGTACTGCTGCTGGGGAAAAGAGTATGGTGCTTCAAAAAAAATTAAACATAGAATTACCATATGATCCAGCAATTCCCCTTCTAGGTATACACACAAAATAATTGAAAGCAAGGACTTGAACACATATTTGTATGCTAGTGTTCATAACAGTACTATTCACAATAGTCAAAAGGTAGAAATGGGAAACAACCCAACTGTCTATCAGTGGATGAATTGGATGGATGAATAAAATGTGTACAATGCAAAATTAGCTTTAAAAAGGAAACCCGGCACAGTGGTGCACACCTGTAGTTCCAGCTACTCGAGAGGGTGAGGCAAGGAAGGATCATTTGAGCCCAGGGATTTGGGGACAGCCTGGGCAACATAGCAAAATCCTATCAGTGAATGAATCAATGCATGCATGCCAGGCAGTGGCTCATGCCTGTAATTCCAGCACTTTGGGAGGCCTAGGCGGGTGGATCGCTTGAGCCCGGAAGTTCAACAGCCTGGGCAACACAGGGAGACCTCTATCTCTAAAAATTTAGCCAGGCTGGTAACATGCATCTGTGGTCCCAGCTACTTGAGAAGCTGAGGTGGGACGATTGCTTGATCCTGGGAGGCTGAGGTTGTAATGAGCCGTTATTGCGCCACCGCGTCCCAACCTGGGTGACAGAAGGATACCCTGTCTCAAAAAAAAAAAAAAAAAAAAAAATTGGGGATGTACTATAACATGGAGGAACCTTGAAGACGTTATGCTAAGTAAAATAAGCCTGATACAAAGGAAAAATATTGTATAATTCCACTTACGAGGTCCCTGCAATAGTCAAATCCATAGAGACAAGGTGAAATAATGCTAACCAGGAGCCAGGAGGAGAGGGTAGTGGGGAATTAGTGTCTAATGGTACAGAGTTTTAGCTTAGGGTAAAAAAAGCTCTAGAGGTGAATAGTGGTGATGTTTGCACAAAAGTATGAATGTACTAATGCCTCTGAATTGTATGCTCAGAAATGGTTAGAGTGGTAAACTTCATGTATATTTTACCACAATAAAATTTTTAGTACAGGGTACCCCTTATGTATTTAACTTGGTATCTACATTTTTATTATAAGTGAAAACTGTAGATTTACAATAGTAGAGAGGTTTGATACCTATTATCTATTTTAAAATATGTAAACCAGTTCTTTAACGGGGAAACTTCATTATTTCTTTTTTTTTTCCTCTTCCTCCTTTTTTTTTTTTTTTTTTTTTTTTGAGAATCTTGCCCTGTTGCCAGGCTGGAGTGCAGTGGCGCGATCTCAGCTCACTGCAACCTCTGCCTTCCGGGTTCAAGCGATTCTTCTGCCTCAGCCTCTCGAGCAACTGGGACTACAGGTGCGCGCCACCACATCCAGCTAATTTTTAGTGTTTTAGTACAGAAGGGGTTTCACCATGTTGGCCAGGATGGTCTCGATCTCTTGACCTCGTGATCCGCCCACCTCAGCCTCCCAAAGTGCTGGGATTACAGGCGTGAGCCACCACGCCTGGCCCATTATTTCTTTTCTACTAGTATTTGTAGTCCACTTCTCCTGCTGAGTTTTATCCTAACGTAATATTTTGTGCTTGAGAGTCTTTTGTTGATCACGTCATACTTCTCTAACAACAAAAGTACATAAACTGAAATTTTAAATTATTTCCTGTGTCTCAAAGACAATAATGACGATCAGTAGTGCAGTTAAGACAATATAAATGTTATAAACCTTGATAAAATTGTATTCTTTAATAATTGTTTATTGGAAATGCTTGTTTTTTTTTTTTTTTTTTTTTTTTTGAGACAAGGTACCTGTCGCCTAAGCCAGAGTGCAGTGGCGCAATCACGGCTCATCGTAGCCTCAACCTCCTCAGTAGCTGGGACCACAGACACACGCCACCATGTCCAGCTATTTGTCTTACTTTTTGTAGAAACGGGTTCTTCCTGTGTTGCCCAGGCTGGCTCAAGTGATCTTCCTGCTTTAGCCCCCTAAAGTGTTGGGATTACAGGTGTGAGCCACCACATCTAGCCTGGAAATAGTTTTTAATGACATAAATTGAGGTCTTTTAAAATCTCATGTAGTTTTAAGGCTGGGCACAGTGGTTCATCCCTGTAATCCTAGCACTTTGGGAGGCCGAGGAGGGTGCATCACCTGAGGTCAGGAGTTCAAGACCAGCCTAGCCAACATGGTGAAACCCTGTCTCTACTAAAAGTTCAACAATTAGCTGGGCGTAGTGGTGCATGTGTATTATCCCAGCTACTCGGGAGGCTGCGGCAGGAGAATTTTCTGAGCCTGGGAGGTGGAGGTTGTAGTAAGCCAAGATTTTGCCATTGCACTCAGGACGACAGAGTGAGACTGTCTCTCAAAAAACAAAACAAAAAACATGTAAATTTGGATGACTGACTTATTGCTGGAATGACCTGGGTGGTTTTTTTTTGTTTTTTTGGTTTTTTTTGAGACAGAGTCTGTTGCCCAGGCTGGAGTGCAGTGGCATGATCTTGGCTCACTGCAACCTCCACCTCTCGGGTTCAAGTGATTCTCCTGCCTCAGCCTCCTGAGTAGCTGGGACTACAGGTGCACGCCACCACACCCGGTTAATTTTTGTATTTTTTAGTTGAGATGGGGTTTCGCCATGTCTGGTCTCGAGCTCCTGACCTCCACTGATCCACCTGCCTCGGCTTCCCAAAGTTCTGGGATTACAAGCGTGAGCCACTGTGCCCGGCCAACTTGGGATTTTCAGCACTATATATATACATTTTGTTTCCATAGGTTTGTGCCCTGAGTAAACTTGTTCACATAAAATAAGTAGATGGGGAATGAACTAGTTAATACAATTCTTTAATCTCTTAGTTATGTGCAAAGAATTAGTCATTTATTATTTTTAGTCAGCTACTGGCTAAGTTGCATTCATTCCTCCTTCATATTTGTTGAAAAGAAAGACCTGAAAACCAGCTAATTTGTGAAAAGATTTTTTACCTAGTCATACCAGACATGGAATTACTCAGTTTCCTAACTATACCAAGAATGCTTTATCAATATAGCTTTATCAGTGCTATATTTTTCAGATGAGGCTGAATGCAGTGGCTCACGCCTGTAATCCCAGCACTTTGGGAGGCTGGGGCAGGCAGATCACTTGAGCTCAAGAGCCTGAGAATAGCTTGGGCAACATAGCAAGACCTTGTCTTTACAAAAATATACCCCCCCAAAAAACTAGCTGGGTATGGTGGCATGCACCTGTAGTCCCAGCTACTTGGGAGGCTGAGGTAGGAGAATCACTGAAGCCTGGAAGTCTAGTCTGCAGTGAATTGTGTTTATGCCACTGCATTCCAGCCTGACAGAGCAAGATTCTGTTTCTAAAAATCCATCTCAAAAAATTTTTAAAAAGCAGATTTGAGATTATTACTATGTCTGTCCTTCACTTAGACACATCTTAACTCAGTCTACGTAAAAGATTGAGAAAACTTAAAATAGTTTTTGTGCAACATTTGTAGGAAATTAAAAAAAAATTTTAAGTTAAAAATATACCTTTGCAGTCAGGCACAGTGGTTCACACCTGTAATCCCAGCACTTTGAGAGGCTGAGGTGGGAGGATCCCTTGAGCCCAGGAGTTCGAGACCAACCTGGGTAACATAGTGAGACCCTGTCTGTACAAAACAATGAAAATACTTGGACATAGTGGTGTGCCTATAGCCTCAGCTGCAAAAGCAAAACAAAGCACACCTTTGCCAACATGCTATTTTTTTTTTTTTTTTGAGGCGGAGTCTCGCTCTGTCGCCCCGGCTAGAACGCAGTGGCCGGATCTCAGCTCACTGCAAGCTCCGCCTCCCGGGTTCCTGCCATTCTCCTGCCTCAGCCTCCCGAGTAGCTGGGACTACAGGCGCCCGCCACCTCACCCGGCTAGTTTTTTGTATTTTTTAGTAGAGACAGGGTTTCACCGTGTTAGCCAGGATGGTCTTGATCTCCTGACCTCGTGATCCACCCGTCTCGGCCTCCCAAAGTGCTGGGATTACAGGCTTGAGCCAGCACCCGGCCAACCCAACATGCTATTTAAAAATGATTTTATCTTACCATTTGCTTTAAGTATATTTTGTCAAAACCATGGACCTATAGATTTAACTTTATAGAAAAAAATGTCTACTATAATACCTCATTTAATGGAGTCAGTTCTGTTTTTGGAGACAGGGTCTCACTCTGTCACCTAGGCTGGAGTGCAGTGGCATGATCTCAGCTCAGTGCATCCTCTGCCTCCTAGGCTTAAGTGATCCTCCCACCTCAGCCACCCAATTAGCTGTGACTACAGGTGCACACCACCATGCCCGGCTAATTTTTTGTATTTTTATTAGAGATGGGGTTTTGCCATGTTGCCCATGCTGGTCTCAAACTCATTGGCTCAAGCTGTCCACCTGCATTGGCCTTACAAAGTGCTGGGACTACAGGTATGAGCCACCACACCCAGCCTGGAGTCAGTTCTTATTGTCAGACCAATTAGTTCAGTCAGACTTTTTTTTTCCAGAAAAAGTCTGACTTTATTTTTTTCTCAACATTTTATTAACATTTTCAAGCATACAGAAAAACTAAAAGAATTATAAAGTAAACACCTGTAATGCCACCTAGATTGAACAATGAACATTTTGTCATATTTGCCTCATCACATATCTTTTCATTTATTTAGCCCCCTAACCACTTAACCATTACATCTTATTTTTACGATTTGTTTCAAAGTAAATTGTAGACATTGGTACAGTTTACCCCAAAATCCTTCAGCATGCATATCATTAACTAGTATTCAATACTATATTTGTTTATAACTCTTTTAAGGTAAACTTTATATGCAGTGAAGTGCACAAATTCGAAATGTGTCATTAGATCCATTCTGACTGATGTATCCCCACTCTCATCAAAATAGACACACTGTTAGCATCACCTCAGCTACTTCCCTTGTACCCCTTCCTAATCTACCCCCTTGCTTTCTGCCAGAGGCAACCACCTGATTTTTTTCACCATTTATTAGTTTTGTCTGTTCTAAAAATTCAAATAAGTGGAATTATATACATATGTAATTTATGTACGGCGTTTTTCACTCACCACAATCATCTTGTTGCCTGTATTATTCCTTTTTATTGCTGAGTAATGGTATGGTATATGCATGTACTACATTTTGTTCTGTTGATTCTCACATGGACTGAATCCAGGTTTGGTTGATTATGAATAAAGTTGCTATTACTATTCTTGCACAGGTGTTTTATTAGACATACACTTTTACTCCTCTTAGTTGAATTCCTAGGAGTAGAATTTCTGGATCGTAGGATAATATGTGTTTAGTTGTGTAAGAAATGGGCAGACCATTTTTCAAAGTGGATGTACCTTTTCTCCCATTGAAAAGGAAGAAAATATGTAAGTGTTTTCATAAGTACCAGGTGGATGTACCATTTATGGTAATGAAGCTTTGACAACATCAAATGTTGGCAAGATGTGGTACAGTCTTTAATTTTAGCCATCTAGTAGGTGTGCAGTAGTGTCTCACTGTGGTTTTAACTTGGATTTCTTTGACTAATGATGTTGAGTGCTTTTTGAAGTTCTTATTGGCCATTTATATAATCCTTGTGAAGTGCTTTTCAGATTTTGTGACTTTTAACAATTGAGATTTTGTTACTTTTCAGTTAAGATTTCTTTTACTGATTTGTCAGATATGGTTGTGGATATTTTCTCATAGTTTGTGGCTTGCTTATTTTCTTAATGGTATCTTGATGAGCAGAAGTTTTTTATTGTGATAAGGTCAGCTTATCAACTTTCTCCATGATCACTGCTTTCTGTACTCTACATAAAGAAATCCTTGTTTCTATGCACTCCCTCTCCCCTACCAAGTCATAAAGATAGGTTCTTAGAGAAGCTTTATAGTTTATATTTAGTTTTCACTTTTATGTCTCTGATATCTACTAAATTAAGTTTGTGTATAGGTCAGAGTTTATTCCCTCCTCCCCATATGGTGTTTCAGCACCATTTGTTAAAAAGCTTTTCCCCAATGAATTGCTGTAAGTCTGGTATATTGGGATTACACCGATGTGCAGATGGTCCCAGACTTAGGATGGTTCAACTTAGGTTTTTTGACATGATGATGGTGTGAATGCATATCAACACATTCAGTTGAAACTGTACTTTGAGTATCCATACGACCTTTCTGTTTTTATTTTCATTACGGTATTCAATAAATTACATGAGGTGTTCATCACTTTATTATAATACAGGTTTTGTGTTAAATTATTTTGTCCTACTGTAGGCTAGTGTCAGTTTTCTGAGCACGGTTATGGTAGGCTAGGCTAAGCTATAATGTGCAGTAAATTAGATGTATTTAAATGCATTTTCAATTTATAATATTTTCAATTTACAATGGGTTTATCAGACCATAACCCCACTGTAGTTGAGGAACATCTGTATATTAATTTTGCGGGTATCACTTTTTAGCACTGTTGAGTCTTCCAGTACCTGAACATGGTTTATGATTTTTTTTTTCTTTTTTTTTTTTTTGAGACCGAGTCTAGCTCTGTTGCTCAGGCTGGAGTGCAGTGGCACAATCTCGGCTCATTGCAACCTCTCCCCTTCCCGGGCTCAAGCAATTCTTCTGCTTCAGCCTCCCAAGTAGCTGGGACTGCCAGTGTGTGCCACCGTGCCTGGCTAATGTTTTTTGTATTTTTAGTAGAGACAGTTTCACCATGTTGGCCAAACTGGTCTTGAACTCTTGACCTCAAGTGATCTGCCTGCCTTGGCCTCCCAAATTGCTGGTATTACAGACATGAGCCACCACACCTGGCCTCAGATATTTTCTTTAATCCTCACAAAACACCTAAAAGGTGGCTAGTGTTGCATCTCTAAAGAAGAAACAATGCTCAGAAAGACACAGTGGCAGACCTGGTGAGCAGAGCAAGGTCTGTCAGTCGTCTAAAGCTGTTGATTTTTCCAGCCTGCCACACTAATGGTTTTAACAGGTATGGCCTCCATTGAGTTGGATCTAGTGAAGGAATCCTACAATGATGGGGAAAACCTTTATCTGGAAGAAACAACAGATTGAGGAATGTCTAGATAAGGAGGAAGGTGAGGTCTGTGGTGGGGGTTGTGGGGGTGAGGGTGGAGTTATACTGTGTGTAAAACTCCAAGCTCTTGGATTCGTGTAGCCATATGGTCCTCAATAAGTTTAACAGACCTGTTGTTCAGGCCTGCGTTCTTTCAGCTTGGGGTGGGAGGATTGCGTTAGTTGTATATATCAGTACCATTCAAACTTTTGAGATGGGGACTGCTTTGTTGCCCAGGCTGGAGTACTGTGGTGCAATCATGGCTCTCACTGCTGCCTTGAACTCCTGGGCTCAAGCGATCTTCCCAAAGTTCTGGGATTAAGGGCATAAGCCACCACACCTGACTGCTCCAACTTTTTTTGCATACATATATATTAACTGGGGATCTTGTTAAAATGCAGATCTCAATTCTGTCAGTCTTGGGTGGGGCCTGAGAGTATTTATAACAAGCTCCTGGTGATGCTCATATTGCTGGTCTGCCATACTGTATATTGCTACTCAATATATGTAGACCACTGTATATTGAGTTGATTCTCTCCTCGTGAGGGATGGGGGTAATCATATGCACAGTTACCCTGATTTTAACGGTTGGAGAATGGCTGCTTCTAGACATAGATGCCCTCAGATTGGGGTATGAGGGGATTATATAGATACTTGGTTTAGGGGGGAATAGATACTTAAATATGGATGTTTTTAAAGGAAGCATTCTGCTTTGGTAACTAATACGTGTGGGTGAAGTCTAAAATATATCCTTAGCTTGAGGAAAGGGTGAACACAGAGAAGCAGGAGAAGAGTAGTCAGGGGGTAGGGGCAGCACCAGTATGGGTGATTCTTGGTAGGCCTTTGCAGTGATGAACAAGGCTTTGACAAACACAGATAGGGAGCAAGCAGAATATCTACAGCCAGCAGGAATAATGTGGATGGATGACACAGCAGCAAAGCTTTAAAAAAAGAAATCTCCAAAGGAAGGAGACTGATAATTTTCCCTTCTAGGCTATGCCTGAGTGCCTGTGGACACAGGGTGTACTGCAGGAAGTTCTGAACAGCTATTCCTATGGCAGCAGCAGTTTCTCGACCCTGCCATGGGAGGTCTCAGGTGGGCATGCTTCCTGTATCTGCTTGCTTCTCCTTGCAACAGCAGAGAACAAGCAGGTGGAGTGCTACCAGCTGAGTCCAGGTGTGAGCAGCCTGCCTGATGAGTCTGGGCCTGTTGCCCTATCCTCCTTTATGAAGAAGAAGCCCAGTGACCCAGGGCACATGTTGGAAAAGGACCGATGTGGGAGGAGATGGCAAAGGGGAAATGGCAGAAGCACCAGAAGCTGAATATTCTTAGACTTTGTTGCTGGAGCTGTGAGTGGCCACAGAACTAAAGCATTGGTCTTGTGCAACACCTCTGAGAGAGGGCCTGGGCATTGGAGGCATCAGTGGCCCTCACAGCTGCCCTGTATCATTCTCAGGGCTCCTGGAAGGGCAAGAGAAGCAATATTGACAGAGCTAGGTGACTAAGTTTCAGAGTTTGGTGTTTCTAATTAACAATACTTCAGAGACTGTTTCTCTTGGTTTGTCAGACGCTGCTTTGAGAGTGTTTCTTCAGCTGTACCTACAGTTGCAAGAGGGGAGGGGAGGAGCTGGGCCACAGTATCTGCTCATGACTAATACCCATCTTGTTGGGATGAGGGAGCCTTGGCACAGGGATTATCCTAGTCAGGGCAGGTCTCACTCTGGCATGTGGGTTGTGGGCCATGTCCTATAAGATGTACCTGGAACAGCCCAGTGACTCTCCCCCACTCTGCCAAAGCTTACCCCCTTTCTCTGTGATAAGCTGCTCTAGACAAGCCTGGAACACCAGGTGTTGTTCCCCAGAGTCCAAGTGTACAGTGTTTTTCTGAAGGTTATCTTGTTCCTCAGTGGTAAACACTGCTGTGTCAGGGTGCTGCTCAGGGGCCTCTTGGAGCACAGATTTTTGCTAGCAGGACTGTGAAGCTTTGCATTGGGCTGCAAAGCCAGGGCTTGAGCCAGCAGCTGGAGAGAGTCCAGGACTAGAGTGTTTTTGGGTTTGGGGGTGGAGAGCAGAGGGAGGGAAAGGGAGGGGCAGAAGGGCAGAGCCACACAAGCAGGCATTCGGCTGCTTTGGCTCTGCTGTCGGCGGAGAGGACTTCATTCGTTCCTGAGGGCTGCTTGGCCACCATTGCTGGAGACCGAAGGTCGCTGCCTTGCAACCCAGACTTACCGGCACTGCACCGGGACTATTCCAAGTAGCTGTTGTGCTGTCTTTCCCTGGGAGGCAAGTCTCCTCCCTGTCGTCCCCTCCTGCTCCTCCCCCGTTCTGTGAGGGATGATGCCGCTCTCTATTGCACGGCTCAGCCGGCTGATGTCACTGGCAGCGGGAAGCATCAGCAGCCTGATCACATGCTGGCCCAGTCTGTAATGCAGACGGGATAGGGGTGTGTGTGTGAGGGGAGGGGGCCTGTATGGCAACCGCTCTTGACCCAACGCCCCCAAAAGTGCAGAGGCAGCGGCTGCAGCATCCAGCCAGCTTGGATGTCTGGCCCGTGAGGCTGGGGAAACTATTATTAATAACATTTACTGTTGATAATATTGGGGAAAACAGCCCTTAACTCTGAGATTTCTGCTGTGCTCCTGTCCAAAGCAGACTTCCAGGACTCTGAAGAAACAGTTACAAGCAGGATGCTTTTCCCAACCTCTGCGCAAGAATCTTCCCGTGGCCTCCCAGATGCAAATGACTTGTGCCTTGGCCTGCAGTCCCTCAGTCTGACAGGCTGGGACCGACCCTGGAGCACCCAGGACTCAGATTCCTCAGCCCAGAGCAGCACACACTCGGGTGAGTGCCAGAGGATGAGTTGGCTGGGGTAAGGGGATGCATGGGGGTGGTGAATGAAGCTATCCACAGCAACAGTTGTTCTGTTCCCCTTTGCATCACTCCCTACCATACACACATACAACATGGAGCTGTTTTGCAAGAGATGGAAATGCTAGCTGTGAGTGTGGCAGGACAGATGGCTCCGCGTAAAGGCAGGCATAGCTCTTCCAGTTACCCTGATAAATTCCCTGGAGTTGTTAGTCTGCACCTGGAGTGGCCCTGAGGAGGGTCCCCAAGGTGATGGCCTTATGCAGAAAAGATCCAGCTAACCCCCTGGTGTCCAGGCCTGTCTTGGAGATGATGAAGCAAAACACTTTTAGGTGGGGGAGGGGAAGTTAAGGGGTTGATTACTGGATGACCAAAATTACTCAGTGGTTTTAAAAACCAGGGAGTTATATGAAGAGTGAGTGGTCTTTGAATCATGGCAAGGGACGGATTTTAATCTCAGATGAGTCTGGATAATGCGCTGGGATATTTGGAATTGACTTAACATAGGGTTCAGAGCATTGATCCTGGAAAGGTGTAGGCAGGGTAAATGGGGTGGGGTAACTCCCAGCTCTAGAACCTTTTTTTTTTCCCTTTGTGTTGAGAGTGACCAGCTGGATAAAAGAAGAGCCACTCCCCTTTAGGATCCCTTGTCTTCTTGATAGGATTCAATGGGGTCAAACGAAAGGGACTTCTTGGCAGCCCCCCCTTAAACTGCTTCTGCTTAGACCTTCTGTTACCCATTTATTTCCCTCTTGTGGTACAAGGAGGAGGGTTGCCCAAATGCAAGTTGTGGAGTATTCAGGAAGAAATGTGAACTTAAACACTACAGGTATACTTACAACCTATGTATTTTGCTTTATGTAAATTATAATAAAGAGGTATTGGCAGCAGATACTTTAGGAAAATGAAAAGGTGGTAAGGGGCAGTGGGTGGGGAAGGGGGGTGGTGCAGCCATTTGCTGTTGGTGCTGACAGTGGGAAACACCAAGCCTGCTGTCCTTCCCTTCCCTCCCTGGTCCAGGAACCGGCAGCCATGGCAGCAAGGTACTGTCTTGTTGATTTCTGTGGCCTCCACCCTGTTTGGCGCAGGTCTTTTTTTAGAGTGCTTTGCAGAGCCTGGGCCTGTTGTGTCTGTTAGGCATTTTAACGCCCAGTTGTTTTGGTAAAACCCCATTTAGGGGAGGGGTATTGAAATTGTTTTATGTGGTTGTGGATGGGGAGAGCTTTACCTTAAGTAACTACCTCTGGGTTAAGATAGGGTTTCTTGAAGTACTGGCCTTCTACTGACTCAGGATTTTCCAGAAAGGTCAGTAACTGCCCTGTTCCCCTGGGCAAGCAAGTATCTGAGCAAAAGATAGAAGAGCTCACACAGGAGATGGGTACCTGTCTGTGGGCGATCAGTGTTTGACCACAAGGCACTGTCTTTCACTGGCATCAGGTTGAAGTATAGCCCTTCTTTGGCTCTGGTTCTCTAAGCTGCAATGCTCTTTCTGAAATACATTATAGCATTGGGCCCATAGGAATGCAGATGTGTCCAACTTAGGGCTTGGAGAGCCTGGTCTGAAAGTTGCTGTGAAATTCAGCTATTAAAAGTAGCTTGGATCTAGTTATAATATCCACAGCTTCTCCACCACCTGAAAGGCCTGTGCTTGTAGCTGTTTGTCTCTGAAATATAAATGGTTTTTCTTTTCCACTTTCCATGCCAAACACTTTAGTGATAAATATTACATGATTTTGTGGACCAGGGAGGGACTGCAGCCTCAGCCTCAGAATTCATAAGGTCCAGAACCAGAGTTGCCCCAGCAGTATGATCTGGCTGTGTAGGCAGGTTAGTGTGGGTATGTTTTCCTTTCTGAGGGTTGAGGACACACCCATCCCTGATCATCATGTTGCCTTTGGTTTTGGAACTGTGGTGACAGCCATCGCTCTTCTTTCCCTGGGCCTTCTTGGAAAGCCCACATGAGGGTACTACCTCCTGGAGTAGGATGCAGCCCTCCCACCAGCCAGCTGCAGTGCCAGATCGTGCACCCTCACCAGCAATGCGGGAACATGCAGCCCACATTCCAGTGCCTACACTGCCTTTCTGTCTGAAAACCAGCTAGCTCAGTTGCTTCAGTGAGGGAGGAGGCTTCCAACAGCTCTGGGCATTTTTGGAGTTATCCTTGCAGATACCCTGTTACACTGTTGTCTCTCTGTAAAGACAAAGATGCAAGCTTATTCCTTGAGCTCTGCTTGGTGATACATTGCCCAAGGCAGCTATGGCATCACATCTGACCGTCTTCTACCATTCTTAAGTAATGAGCAAGGTTGGAGATAGTAGGGCTGTTGGCTAAATTCATTTGGCAAACATTGAGCATTTGTTGTGTGCAGCACTGGTGGAAGTACAACATTGAATAAGATAAAATTGTTACCTTTAAGAATCTCCATAGCTATAAAAGGAAAAGAAATGAAGACGTATACCAAGTGCTACATGATAGCTACTATGATAGGGGCTTTCATGTTTTCCCCTAAGGATTTTCTTCATTGTAACAACCTTTCATTGGATTCTTAGCTTGAAGCTAGTACGTGGATACCATTCTCCAGGGGCCAGAGTACTTCTGCTATCTAGATTTCCTTAGCCTGAGTCCCGCAAGAAGACCCTGGAATAGAGTCTGTTTTTGAGAATTGTACCTGCAAGGTCTGCATGGGCTTGGATGTGGGGTCTTTCTCTTCTAGACTGTGCCTACCCTGAGGCACCATCCCTTGATGGAAAGAAAGCCTTGTGGGGCAAGATTAGTGTTATAGTGTGTTTTTCTCATACCCCAGTGCTACCCTTTCTCATGTCCAGGGTTACCCTTGTCCTGCTTAGCAATGTCTTAAGATCTGTAATGGAACAGAAGGGCTGTGGAAGCTGTCCTCAGTATCCTGGAATGGGGGATGGAGTGACTAATAACCACCATTTATCGACTACTTTTTGTGCTAAGTACATCACATGATTTTAATGCTTGCACAGATGAGCAAATAGGCTCACAGAGGTTACAAAGTGCCCAAAGTGACTTAACTACTGAAAGACTCAGAATTCTAACCCAGGTGTCTGTTTACAAAACTCATATGCTTCCTGTTACACCTGTGGTCCTATTAGCAGAACCCTAACATATTGGGTGAGAAAACTTAAAGTAACCATATACTACTACAGGGGCTATTCAGCTAGAGGTGATGTGCGCCCTTGATGAGATCTCTGAAGGCGAGGGCATATGGTAGACAGTTCCAGCCCCATCTTGATCCCTGAGTCGCAGCTCATCAGCTGTACCACCCGCTGGATTTGTCTTCCTGCCTTCCCCCTTGTGACTCTTCTGTGTGCAGCGTTATTCAGCAGAAGAGTGAGGTGACTGAGACTACTTTGGGGGACCTGGAAACAATTACTCTCTTAATGATGCCTTGTACAGAAGCCCAGTGGGCAGACCAGATGTGCAGTCTAAGGATGCCAGAAGACATGTCTGTTTTCTCCCATTCCCCTTTAGAAGTCCCTTGAGGACTAAGTTGTTCACACTCTGGTTTTCTTTTCTTTTCTTTTCTTTTTTTTTTTTTTTGAGATGGAGTCTCACTCTGTCGCCCAAGCTGGAGTGCAGTAGCACAATCTCAGCTCACTGCAACCTCTGCCTCCTGGGTTCAAGCAATTCTCTTCCTCAGCCTCCCAAGAAGCTGGGATTGTAGGCGCCCGCCATCACGCCCAGCTAATTTTTTTTTTTTTTTTTTTTTAAGTAGAGATGGGGTTTCACCATCTTGGCCAGGTGGGTCTTGAACTCCTGACCTTGTGATCCACCCACCTCGGCCTCCCAAAATGCTGGGATTACAGGTGTGAGCCACCGTGCCTGGCCCCACGCTTTGGTTTTCTACCCTAACTGCTAATCAATGAATGGAATGTTTTCCTGTGCTGTGTCACTTGCAGGCTCCCCACTGATCTGCAGGCTAGATCAGCCTAAGATGAGCTGGGAGTCTTCAGCAATTTTCATCTGAAGCTTCTTCCAAACAACCATTCTGAGGCGACTTTCAGAACGGGGTTAGGTTTCTCCTGTGTGGAACATGGACTTCCTCGGTCCAACCAAAGGTGTCTTGTAAATCTTCCTCAACTCCCAGTTCTCCACTACTGTATTCCCAGCAGTAGAATAGTGCTTGGCTAATGGCTAATACATATTTTTTGAATGAGTGATGAGTGCTGAGCCACTGTGTTTAATCCTGGGTGTTTTTTCACTGCAGAGTTCAGACAAGGTCTCTCCCATTCTTCTGCCTCCCGCTTGTGTTGATATAGTTGGATGGACAAATTTTTCAAAGATCAGTATCTTGGACCCTGTAGCTTCTAGGGGATGGTGATGTACTTATACAAAGTTTTCATCATACAGTGGAGGATGAGCTCTATCGTGGAGTCAAGTAGTCTATTTGGGAAAGCTTTCAGTGCAGAGGAGGGAGAACCTGGGAAGCAGTGTGGCCAGGGAGGACTCCTAGGTGAGAAAGAAGTTGAGGTGGTTAGTAACAGGGGCAGGATGTGTGCTGACCTTACAAGGGACATGAATATGTCTTTTCTGCAGGTAATGGAACTTGCCTGATGGTCAAGATTGCGAGTTATACTGGGGAGAAAGGCTGTGATTGTCACTAACTTGAACTTGTGGGATCCACAGTTGGAGGGGGAAGTCCACACTGATTACTGCCACAGTAGAGATATGGTATAGAGTTGCAGATTTGGGGTCACAGGCGGAGTGGTCTGTTTTCATACCTGGAATGAATGCTACTCTCCCCTCTTCCTATTCCTTCAGAGAGATCCTGAGCGAGCAACCTAGAACCAAGGATGGTGATAGAGAAGGAAGGGTTCCAGGTATACGGCCTTATAGGCTAGAAATAATGGCTCCCGGTCTGGATTTTCCCCATTAGATTTTTTTCCCCATTAGACTATTCCCATTAGATAACAAGCATCTGACTATCATGTCTTGGGGCTAGTCTCTCCTTCAGCTAAGCTAAAGCTCAGACAGTCTTACAATGCAGGCATTCACTGCCAGGCCCTTGTTGCCATTGCTAATGCTGCCATCACACTTCAGGTGCCTTTGTACTCTTGGGGAAGGCTTCCAAAAATTCGAACAGTGACTCAGCTGTAAAACCGACAGGAGTTGGCATAGAAGGTTGAAAGTAGAGAAAGTTAACAATCAGTCTAAAAATATTACTGCTGATTTGGTCTCTTATACCCTCTGAGGTAGCATTAATGAACTGGAACCCTCTGCCAGGTCCTCTCCTCCCCGTGACTTCCCTGAGAGATGTCTGTAGCTGATTTCCTGCCAGCATGTGAGTGGGGATAGGTACCTCTGTTCTAGGAAGAGCACAATGTCTTACCCATTTCTAGAAGATAGGGATTTGCTGGACACTTGGACACCAGAGCTGGAAGCACTTGATAAAATCTTAGACTTTCCATGATCCCTTGTATTCTGGAGGCCAGGAGAGAACAGAGCAAAGAGGTCAGGGTCTTGGCCATTATTGGAAGTTGACTCTAGGACGTCTTACCACCCCTCCTCGTCCTCTAATCCATCTAGGTTAATACTTGACATTTGGACTTACGAAGTGTGCCCCAGGATGGGGAGTGGACTTTGAGATGAGACACTGGCCTGCTTTATAAGGGACCTGTCATTTCCACTAGATTTGTTTGTGTGGCTTAAAGAGAATGCCTTTCCAGTTAGGTATGCTTGTGGCTTTGAATATAAATGGGAACAGTCTAATGCTAGCTATTTTGCTCCTTTTCTTCTGACTCCCAGCTGGTGGAATCGGTGCTGCTTACTCAGCAGCCCTACATAGGGCAAGTATGGTCTCATGAGCTGGGAGCAAGACAGGTTTTCTTTCTTGAAATGAGGTCCCCCCACTTCGCTTTGTCTTTACTGCTTTCCTTCCATTGTCTTTGCTGCTTTCCTTCTGTAGATACTCAGATACTGCCAGGCCAGACCCTAAGAGGTACAATCAGGTCACTCTAGGGCATCTGACCATGGGTGGCAGTTTCCACAAAATTCACTTGTTCTGTGACTTGAAGGAAATATCAAACCAGCTGACAAGTTCTAGGCCTCTTGTCTTCTCGGTATCTTCTAGTCAAACTTACAGTATATCCCTTCTGATTGAATATTTGCAGGAAACTGAGCATTGCCCCTTTCTGAGCCATGAATCCAAGTCCTTTCCCTGTTTTTCTACGTGGTTGGTATATAATTCAGTGAGACACTCTTCCTTGCTCCTGTACTTGAATGTAGGAGTGTATTGCAGTGGCCCTAAAGATTCCAGTAGAGTCTGGGAAGGATTGATTAGGACAGAGTGTTTTCCACCCTGCCCCTCAAGCAGAGGAGCTTTCTTCAGAAGAAATTGAGGCTCAGGGAAGAAGTACTGTCGCAGATGTGATGTGGTGAGTCACTGTGGTTTTCTAAACCTCTGTTTTGGTGATGGGCTGGGTAGGGATGAGTTAAAGTTGATTCCCCTAAATCTGTATTACACTCTAAGTCAACATTGTGTCCTTAGGCTGGGTGCAGTAGCTCACACCTGTAATTCCAGCACTTTGGGAGGCCAAGGTGGGCAGTTCACAAGGTCAGGAGATCGAGACCATCCTGGCTAACATGGTGAAACCCCGTCTCTACTAAAAATACAAAAAA